>NW_009604281.1:82008-115729 GCF_000690535.1 Cariama cristata | reverse complement strand
GTGAACTCATCAACTTCAGTGAATGTATCCTTTTCTACTTTAAACAAGCATAAAATACTTGTGTTAAGATGTACAGTACCTATTAGAAAACCCTGCCTTTATTGATTGTCAATACAAAAAACGGTTTTGCTATGGACATGCATCAACATTTTATGCTGTTTGATTGTTCAAGATTCAAAGTATTTAGAATAACATGTCATCTAGTTTTTTCATTTCCTAACCTCAAGATGTAATACAGTTTTATTTTTAATGAATTCATAAAGCTAGGCTAGTATACAACATTTGAAGGCCAGTGTACAGAAACAAAAGCTGTAACACAAAACCTCTATTGTTCATAAATGTTTGAAGGAACCAAGAAGTCCAAAATATATGGACTGGCTGAAACCTGTCCTCTTAGCTTTAACCAGTCATTATTTCTCAGTGGCAATTACTCAACATGTCATTCTATACTGAATGAATTCCAATCAATTACAAGTGATTGCACATCACTCGGCATCAATCAGAGGATAATTCTTGATTCGATGAGATGCAGTGGGTGATGTCAATTACACTTTGTTGATGCTCTTTGATTGCATATTCTTTTGCAAATACTATAGCACCTGAATTGTACCACACTGACTAACCTGGCTATTCTACATTTCACAGGTTATGTCTAAAGTCATGAACATGAACAGAAATGGCAAAATGTAGCCTGTACAGTACATAAACTTCTATTAGCAATAATCCCAGTGCATAGTATGACAGATTGCAATGTGACATAGAGGGATGAAAGGATCCACTGGAATATAGCCTGGGGAAAAAGGAAGGATGTATGGTCTCTGCTTCTTTTTTTTTTTTTTTTTTTCTCCTTTCTTTAATCTTGAGCTATAAGCCAGTTTCGTGCTTTCTTTTTTGGTGTCATCTGGTTTTATAGGCATGAACAGGCATTAAGCTTATACAAGCCTATCCTAAAGGGGGGTGTGTTTGCGTGGTTCATTGAAGCCTCACAGATACACTTCATATTCACATCTAATACACTTAGTGCCATGATGTTCATCAGATGGCCTTGTGCCAGTGGAGGGGTAGGCTCAAGTGATGCCAGTCTTCTGGGAACAGCTTGAGCATATTACCCACAGATCCTGATAAAGCAAGCCCTAAGTGAAGGAGGTGCTGGGATCTTCTCTCACTCAGCAACGGACTGCAGGGTGCTCGAGCTAAGCAAAGGCTACTTATCAGGCCAAGGAGTAGTACTACAATGAGGTCCGTGCATAGATGTTTTTTCTTTATTTATTTTCTTTTCTGAATTCTATGTATTTTAGCTTTCTTTGCCTGGATGAAAAGGAACCACAGACATCACACTCTGTTATGGGTTTACTGGTTTAGTATGACTCACGAGCAACAGAACGGCAATCCAGAAGCACAGTCAAAGAGAAAAGTGATTATGTACATTCATCCAGAAAGAAGTGAAGATAATCTGTGTGCTTGAATAGCAGTCATAGCAGTCTAAATTACTACTGCCTTTCTAATCATAACTGAAGGATAGAAGCAATGTACAGAACCCAGTGAGATCTACTTCAGTGCTTATTCAAAGAAAAACAGCCTTGAATTGGTGTTGTTCACTGAGAGAGTGCTCTTTATAACCAAACTGTAGGGCTACCACCAAGTAATGCTCAAATGACTATAACTTCCTTCTCATAGCAGGATTTATTCAGAAATTATTCTTTTTAGTGGGTTAATTTTGTGTTTTTTTTTCCCATTTGAGAAAAAATAGTCACTATACAGAGAAAAGCCAAGGTAGATTTTAAACTGAGGGAAAAGGAGAGGCATACAGAAAAGACTGACATGTCAAATTCTGGCATAAAATCTGTGCCTTTATATAGATTAAACATTCTGTAAAGAGACAGTAAATTATAAAATGAAATGGGAGATAAGGATGATCAGCAGATGTAAAGGCTTAAGTCCAGGGTGTTCCTAGAAACACAAAACTGTCACCTTCTTGCCAGCACAGTTGGTACAGTTTGTACTTCTGTCATTCTGGGATGGGGGAACATCACCATAGGCCTTTCTAGATGACTGAAACACAAACAAATGATGTAACATAATGATGTAATATTAACATGATGCAAAGGTTAATGTAAGCAAAGAGAAGACCTCTTCCAATGACTCTTGTTTCAAAAAAATAATCTCTTGCTGAACAATGAGACACAACTCTATCAGTCACACTGGTGTTCTTACTCCTGTTTCCATTGTGGAGGGATCCAGTGAACCTTCGGTACTGAGGAGAAAAGTTGAGAGAGGTCCTACAGAACCTATCAGCACAAAATATTTCCAGGTACCAAGAGACTCGCAGCATTAAAGTCTCTAACTAATACCCTCTATGATACACAAAAAGTCAAAAACCACAATAGTGAAAACATACTGAAATTTCTGGCACAAGAAGCTCTGAACCAACTTCTACAACTGTGCCTAATTGACCTTGGTGTCCTGGAATAAACCAGACTGGGAGATCTACTGCAGCACAGTGAAGTGTAGAACGAGTTAAGTGGAAGCAAACCAGGCCTCTTAACTATATTTTTGGAGCTGCCACTTTTGGCATCTACAAATGTTAATTTATTTCTGCCAGAAATCATCCGTTCAACAGATTAAAATCTCTTTGTGGGAACAGAGTCAGAACTGAGTGAGGAAAAGTTTTGGGGGTCAGTGTGAAACGTGTACTGAAAGCAGGAGGATTAAGCACATAAAAGTAGCCAACTATCTGTTGAATCAGCGCTAACCTGCAATGTCTGAACACTCTTAACTAAATGGCTTGTCACTCTCTCTGTGAATTATACAACATCAAAAAGCAAGAAGAAAAACTGAGACCTTCGAACAGTGAAAGAAGTCTTCTGTGCATGTGGACAACCAGCCTCAAGATTTTGATCTGGATCAAGCAGGTCTCGTCCTGTTTGTCTCATAGGTTACAGGGTATTTTGGTGAGGCTTAGTCTCCTTTCCCTTCCTCTGGCATTTTGGAAAATATTCTTATGTTCTTTTCCTCATTTCAAGCCTTATGATAGATCCTTGACTAGGAAACAGCTATGAAAGATGATTTTACAACCTTCTAAATACCAGCATGTGCCCTATTTGCCTGTGGAGTATGTCTGTAGACTATGCTGATTATGGCCTCTGCAAAAAGTCTAAGGAGTACGATATGGGAAAATGCAACTAGTCCTTCTGTTCTCTAGCACAGTTCTTATCAGATCTGAATCACTTGCTTTTTTGGCGTTAAAGGGATGGAGAGTCCCTAGATAGAAGTGAAAGTTATTGTTCTAAAACGGATTAGAAAAATCTAGCAACCACTAGGTTAAACTCCATATTATTAAGAGACTAAAACAGGAGGGCAGGAAAGTTTTTCTCATTTGCCAGTAGCCAAACTGTGGCCAATTTGGATTCTCTTCTTCTCTGATGGAATCTCTGCAGTCACATTTCAGGCTTAAAAATCACTTAATTTTTGTTTTGTAAATGCTTATTTGTGCCTTAAATGAGCTAAATGAAGCATTTTAAAACTAAAGAGAAGATTTACAAGCCTTAGAGATGATCACAATGACTGGTGCCTTGCCCAGGAGAGCTGGCAATTTAAATGAGTTATTGGAAACATCAGTTATTGGACATGACCAAAGAGAGCATAGCAGACGGAGCGGCTCCAAATCCTGTTGCCTAATGGAAAATTTTGTACAGCCAATTCCAACTGTGAAAAGGGTAAAAGAAAAAGTCAGACTAGGCTCACAAGCATGTTAAAACCAACCTGCTTACTTTGAGTTTTGTGTTTCAGAAATGAAACACTGACTTATTGAATATAATAACAACTAGAGGGTAAAAATCACCACGATCCTTTGAAAATGGCTCAGATGTTTTATAGGTATTTGATCTAGGGTGAAACTCCTCTATGTTTATATAAGACATGAGTACCATTTTCTCTGAAAAACAGAAAGCAGGTTTAAAATAGATTTTCTCCAGAAGAAAATGTCTCACATTTAAAAGCCAAAGTAGGATTTCTGACTTGTGATGCCTGTCATTCATATAAAAACTAACTACATCAAAGTCATTAACAAAACACGTCAAATTTTGCATTTTTTCAAGGCAATATGATTTTTCACAGATCTCTTAGCAGTATATTAAACGTACCATTTATCCCTACCAGCCTCATATGCTAGAAGATGTAGTAAGTGGTTCAAGCATCTTGAACATTTTGCATTTAGAGTACGAGCAGCATATAATTAAACAAGTGCCTATGTCAGCAGGGAAATCTCCACTGAAGTGAGGATCTGATCATAGTAGCAGTTAATTTTGCAACTGTTTTCATGAATAGAAATGCTTCTGGTTATGCAAGCCTCAAAGCTGCCTCTATTCAAGTCACTGGGACTATTGGAATCATTGAGACTTCAGCAGAAATAGAATCTAAGTCATTATTATTTGAGCTGCCAGCAATTTTTGAAATGCTCGTGACTTTTTCCTTTCTGGAAAATGAAATTTTTGGAAGAGTGGAAAGTGAGTCATTTGGACACACAAATTGGACAAAGTCTTTTGTAATACAAGGAGCTGTTCTAATGGGATTTTATGCCCTTGCTGACCCACAGAGATGTAGCAGACAGTATATTTATTTGTTCAAAAAGAACGTTGATTTTAAGAAGGCAGTACATGATTTCACCAAACATTCGCATCAGACATTCTCTTTGCTTTATAAGGATCAGTTGGCCTGAGATTGTAATGCAAACTGTAAATGTTGTTCTCAAACGGAAAACAACAATACTTTAAAATGGCTGAGGTAGGTAGTTTTTGATGTGGCACCAATGAGTTGAAAAAGCAGACTAATAATGCGCCCTCCATCATTTCATCCTAGGCAAGTGAGCTAAATTTAGCAAATAAGCTGGATACAAGGTTCTCCATGCTTGTCAAAATATGATGGCAATTAAACTGGCATGTACTCTGTACCTAATTTTTTTAAGGAATATATATTTCAAGGCTTTGACAGTTAAAAACTATTTAGATTATTTATGACATTTCCAATGAGTTAGTAACATTTTTTTTATTGCATTGCATTTTGCATAATATAATTTGTCACTACTTCTTTATTAAGCTTGTTTTATATTCATAGTTGTCCCACAACACTATATTTTCCTCTTTGTCAGCTCAGAACTTCATTATGAAGGATGAGGTTTTATCGTTTCCTAGTGATGCAAATGTCTACAGTGAATAAGTGTCATTATGCAGGAACAGGAATTTAGTTTTCCTCCATTAAGCAGCCAGGCTAATGACTCAACAAGTTTATAGCCCACCACAAAATTTGATAGCTTGGTGTGAGTTGAACAAATGATGGTTACAATATTTATATGAAAATAGAAGTGGCTTTTTGGGGCTGGATGTTGCACTTCTCTCATTTAAAGCCTAGACTTCCATTTTTAATTTAAAGCATGTACATTCTCAGTTATACCTTAAGATGAGCATGCCTTCTATTTCAATATGCCTGACATGACTCCTATATGACAACACGATTGTAGTGAAACAAAAAAATACATATTTCATGGCCAGCTTTCAAATCCCATTGACACCCATGGAAACATCCTCATTTAATGGTTTTGAATGTTTACTATTTTTGATTAAATGCAGAAAAAACACTCTTCATAACAAACATTAGATCCAGGTGAAGCTGATATATGCCACTTCATCAGCAAGGGAATGTTTCTGTCCAAGTACGATACCCACTCACCACTGTATCAGGGCCAGTGGACAACTACATAGGCAAAACCACTGCCAAGCTCTTTCTTCTCTTTATACAGTCAGGTTTAAGTAATTAAAAGAATGTGTGAAAAAGACCTATTTGACTGTTTAATTCATCTCCCCTCCAGTACAAATTTGTCCCTGTGGTATATTTTTTCAAATGCTTTGCCTAATCTAATTCCAAATATGTCCAGGCTTAAAGCTTTCAGCATTTCCCTTGGGAATTTAAGGGATCATGCTATCAGGATTCTTATTCAGATATTTAGCTGAAATTTAATTTTTTTCCTTAATTTCAGTATATTTCTCCTGGGGATAGATTCCTGGCTGTCATAAACTGTCAGAGCTTCCCTAATTTCCTTTGGGTTTGGACAGTGTACATCAGCTGAGAATCCGGTCAGGGTTTTCCCTTCCTACTATGCTAAGAATTCTTCTCTCCTCTGATACATTATACTATTAATCATCATGCTCACACTTAGTCATTGCATTCTGTATTTAATAATGCTTTCAAATCCTGCTTTCTAATACCATAGTGCTTGCTGTGTCAATCATTCCATCTCATAATCCACTTATTAATCCATACTTCATGTAGAGATTAAAATCAGTTCCTGAACTAGATGAAACTTCTTCATAGTGATGGTAGAACAACTGCCATGATCATAAAAAAGGATTGTACTGAGGGCAATAAAGTAAGATCCTACTTATGATGAACTTTGCATTTGATATTTCTGTTTTCAGATAAAAGCAAACAGAATCAATAATATTATATGGTTTTATTAAGAATTTTTTTTTAAAAGGACAAAACCTCCTCTGCTTTACCTCTCAGTATTTGTAAAGGAAAACTAGCTGTTTCAGAACAACTCCATACTTCCAGTGGTGCTTCCTACCTATAACCTGCTTTGTGCCCCCAACACAGGCTCATAGTACCTGCTCATATAAAATTACCACCTCTCCACTAGGTTGTAAATCCAACAGTTCCACAATGGTTTTGTATTTTTAAAATGGCATCGAACACATTGGTGCAAACAGGTTTTATGACTGAACTGTCCCTAGCTCATCACTCACATTTTCTTATTTTGTAGGTGTTTTTGTTGATTTCTGGACTAGCCTATCACTGCAGCAAGCTCCAGAAGACCAAAACAAAACAAAACAAAACAAAGCAAAGCTATCTTTTCCATTGGTAGAGTACCCTGGTAAAGAGGTTATGTTTAACAGATATTTTAGAAGTAGCCAATGTTTCCTATTTTAAATGAAATCCCAGTGCCCCTGTGCCTTTAGACATGATAAATTGAGCTCCCTGGAACCAACAGTTCTTGGGATTTCCAAATCCAAACCAAATCAGAAACTAGACTTTAATCAGCTAAATTTTGCTCCACCAGTTCTCAGCTCATTCAGACCAGTAAATAAAGGGTTTTTTCTTTTCTTTCTAACATTTCTTAGAAAGTGACAACACAAGAAAACTTGTGAGTATTGTTGAACACAGGTTTACTTTTGGCAGTTTCTTGTTCAAATCACTTAACGGTCTGCCATGGCCCACGCCCGCCTGATCTATTATTGCTCATGAGATCTATCATGTTTTATAGTAGAGACTTAAGAAGATGACACCTATTTATGTAGGAGCATCTATGAGGCTTATTGAAGACCTCCTACTGTGTTACTAAGTGCCCACTGTCAAATTGTGACTCATACAAGAGTCTTGAGTCCAGCACTTAGCCACTAGCAACCTGCTGAAGCCTGACAAACTGGGATCGCTGTTGTGATGTGGCCAACCTCTTTTGAAAGTCATAGATAGATTCACTTTTTGAACAAAGCACTGGTGCATCATAGAACAACCCGCAATGAGCTTGTTTGTATGTGATACATAAGGTTATCATTATCAGGAGCTTCGTGGCTACGCTACTTATTAGAAATACTGCAAAAGCAATGTCTGTAAATGATATCAATGTACAATTCAATGGTACTTGAATGCTCTGACCTTGCTTATCTCCCACCTAATACTTACAGAGGTTCATCTATAACAGGAGTTACAGTGATAGTATCAAGGCAGTACACATTTTTGAGCAATGTTCATGGTGAGAGCACACAGAAGTTTCTCTTTGATTCTGTGAACTTCTTCGGCCATGTACCACTAGTCCTGGGATCCTAAACAGTATTTCAAGGGCTTGAGTAATGTGCCCTTAATGCATACCCATGGCGTTGAGAAGTACATTAGATAAAATTCCAAACTATTGCTTCACTAGCTTCTTGTGAGCAGTAGATCATTTGATCTTGTTCCAGACCGTAGGCTTAGATTGGTGGCATTCTTTTTGCTACAGTAGAAATAAATCTCCCAGGTAGAATGCAGAATGTTAGTTTTTATAGAAAGAGAAAAAAAGCATGAATGAGTTCACAAGTTGGCTTTCAGTTAGTTCTTCATATTAGCAGTCACAAAAACGAGGTTTGTGGCCTCAGGCACTGAATTCAATCACTTCATCTTTCCATGTAGCAACACTATTTTTGCTTCCCTCCAGGCACACACTCACAGAGCAATCATGTTGAATTCTCAATTCAAGTATGAAAGGTTGCCTAAGCTTTTCTCTCAACAAACCACATTACAGAAAATTTAGGGAAAATCAGGCAGTTATAGAAAATCACAAAAGCTAGATTTTGGCAACATGATAGCTCTAGGGTTTGAAATAAGAAAATTAAACAGGTGGTCAAGACGAATCCATGATACAGAAATGCTTGATGCCATCTTCTAATAGATGTTACACACCCTCTGTGAAGTGAGACAAGGTCCCAGTTCTACAGCTAAAGGTCAGAGGTCCAAATAACAAAGTTGTAATTACAATTAGACTTTTAAAAATACGTTTTAGCAGATAGATGATGGATAGACTACAACTGATGATCTGGAGAAGGCATTTCCGATTCAGGTTAAAATATTAGTGAAACATTCCCTCTGATGATACCGTCCTGGGCTGGCTTCAGAGGGTTAGATTTGGTTTTCATAAGAATAAAGGCCACATATGTTATTTTTTATCACAAAGAGTTGTCACTTACCGTTGATGCAAAATAGAAAGTAAACAATACTGTCATGTTGTGTGTCAAACAGGTAGGTAGGGACAGCATGTTCTGAGCCCCCTAAAAAATTCCAGCAAGGACCAAAAAAGGACCAGCAAGGATCCTCAGCAGTTTTTAGGCCTGGGACAGACTCACTTGAACAGTAATGTAATTCTTTTGATTTTCTAGTATTTCATTTAACCATGGTATATCGTAAGGTAAGAATAATTGTAAAACGAATCCTTGGTGTAATAACGTGTAAACAAAATATAACCTTACTAACACATACTGTACCTGTTATTACTTAACTTCAGTGATTTTATTGTGTTACAGAATTATTGTTTCCATTTTATTGATTGAGAAAACAAGGCCTAGAAAGACTATGTGATCTTTTTCAGACATGCAGAGCTTCCCCATCTGAGTGAATTGTTGTTGGTCCTGTTCCCATAGGTCAAGTGTTCAGCTCATTAAAATGTTCCACCATCACAATTCAATGACCTTGTGGGCAATCTTTGCAGAGGCTAATGACTTATTTAACATCAGCATTGATCTGCCAGGTATGATCTCTTTGATTCAGAAGATCTATAAATACAGCTTAATCATTCAAAGAGTTTAATTAGCTACTGCATTACTGGAGTTTTATGTTGATGTAATTTTATTGGGTTTATATGAGATTACTGAAGAATCACACTGTGATTTAATATTTACTAGCTAGTCTTTCAAGCACCTCAGGCTCATCAGACCCTGTTTTCAGAGGTGCTGCTATCTAGTGCCCATGGGCTGTATGAATGTCAGCTTGGGCTGATGGCTGGTCAGAATTTCTGTATCCTGACATGCTGTTGTGAAGTCTGCATACACAACAGGTCTAGAGCAACATATATGGACACAGATATTAATGCGCAAAAATAAATCCACACACAAAACTTGCTATTTGCATACACACATACTTACATCTCTGGAAAACTGATCTACGAAGATGGCTTTTCTTTTCAAATTCTTTAGTCAATGGTAGAGTACGTTAGGGAGATTGCTGTTCTTTTCCTTAAAGACTGCTGTCTTCTATATGAATAGCCAGAAAAACATTCTCCCATTTACCTTTGGCAAAACTAAAAATATGTGATTGGGTTTGTAATCCTTATGCTTCAATTATATTTCATGGTAATATTTGCTACTTAAATATTATGCAAGCTGTTCCTAGTTTAATGACTGTTTGCTCCTGTTCACAAAATTTCAAGGTTAGCGTAAGGTCAAGCTGCACTTTGCTGAAGAAGCCAGTTATAAATGTCACTAATGTATTTCATCATGTGATGTTTTTCTGGTCATACTGGTGATTGTTCTGGAGTAGCAAAAGGTTAGCTGAGCACACACGATACATTGATTACTCCTGAATTCACTATCTTCGTAAATAAAATACAGATAATGTTACTCCTGCGTTTCTCTTTCCTATTGCTACATTTGAACTAAGAACTGAGTTCTAGCTTAAACATAATGAAACTGCTTTAGTTTGATGGCAATTAAATAAAACAGGTTTCCTTGTGAGAATTTTCTTGCTTCTGGTAGTTTCTATGGACATCTGCAGTGAACAGCTTCTGTTAGCTGTTTGCTAATGGATGGGTTCTTGATTATTAGCTGTTTCCTGATAGTCTGGTTCTTGATTAAATAGGATCCACACCCTTTGTCTCTAGCTGCCTGCCAAGTATAGGGTAGCTGAGTGGAGGACACTTGTTTACGTAGTAAGTATCCAGCAAACTGAGGCTTTGGGAGTTTGTGTGGAGGGGAGCAGAAATGGCTCCTGATAGTGTGGGAGCAGCACTCGTGGTTACCGGCCACAGGGCTCAGTCCTCAACCTTGTCTGCAGAAATCAGCCCTGGAAAACCAGAAACCATGACCCAAATGGAGCTCTGGAGGGAGGCTGCTGCTGTACAGCTCTCAGGCAGCATCAGTCTCAAGTATCTTTATATCTCTGCTATGAAAACGGACAAAACTGAACATGTAATTCCCTCTTTCCATTTCACGGAGTGGAGGGTATCCAAGAAAAAAAACACAACTGTCCCCTAAAATGAGTAAAGGGTGAGCAGGCAAAGATTAATTTGTTAACTCTACTTTCATATTCAGAGAAGTTTTTCCAGACCTTGCATTTTCTCTCTGAAATGTCACTCTTCCCCATGGATGTGCCAAAGCCAAAAGAAGTACAGCATTGCAAAGTACAGTATGCTGTCATGCCTGCATCTTGAGAAGCTAATTCTGAACTAATGATTGTTCATACCCTCATCTGGACATGACAAGAACAGAACAGAGAGAGGCAGCCAGGATGAGAAGTGTCCCTTAGGCAGATATTCCGTGAGTGATGGAGCATGGACACACTGACTTTTCTGCTAGTTTCTCCATTTGCACTAGGTTTCAAGGAGCCCAGTCCCTAAGAGAAGCAGGAAACATTAATTTGCTGAGTGGCCCTTTGGCTTGCCAGTTTTCCATCTCTGACTTTTTTTCAATGGTTCAGGACCAAATTAATTATTTTAGACACATGATTACTTTATATGCATGGTAAAATACTTTAAAACATCTGTAGGCATTTTTGGATGCTAATGGTCATGCATTTTCCCACTAGCAATGTTGTTTCAACTGACCATAGTGATAATAAAGAGCCAAATAGTTGATTGAGTTAATTATATGCAGGTTGAAAGATTTCTAAGTAGTAGCCACAAAATAATCCATGTCACATTATGACCTGTCTGGTCAATTGCCCATGAATTATGAAGTATTAAAATAAGCCTTGATAGGGTAGGCTGTACACACCAACACAAGCAGTAATGTGGCAATTTTTTTTATTACGATATCCATAGCACAAGAAACAAGTCAAGTGTGAGTAGAAGTGTCCGAAGTTTTTCATTATATTCCTGCCTTTTAAATATTTACCTGAAACATTGCCATCATTTTCGCAAAAGGGTTTGCAGGATCTTTGCCTTTATACCTTGTGTTAGGCGTTCCAGCAGTAGGAAGAAAAAGTTGACTGAACCTATTTGGGAGGAAGAAAGGAGCATGTAAAGTTTAAAAAAGTGGCAGTGCCTTCCAGGAAGACACATGCTAGAAGCAGCCGGGTAAGAGACCAGATCAGAGATCCCCCAGTAGAGACGTTTGGAATAGCAGCATATGCCTACAGACTCACTGCCACAGCTCTACGCAGCAGGTGCCTATTTATATAATAAAAATTCTCACCCCAAGGTTCACTGAAAGAGCTCTTTGATTTTTTTTCCCCGGTCACATGCAATGTACACTCATGATCAAATGGCATACAGTTGGCCTTGTGCCTGCGAGAGCCTGTGAACCAGTGGAGTCAGGTTGTGAGAAGGTCCCCTTAGAACATTTCACTGACAAGGGCTTGCACTGCCTCAAGCAGAAAATCACTTGCCTAACTACTGGCTTTCTGTCACCATTGCTAAGCAAACCCTGAGAGAGCATGTTAGGTTTGTGTTTAAGGAAAAAAGATGTTAGCCTTGATGTGAAATGTTGAGCTGTATTCTCTAAAACAGAGAGTAATCTTGATTCGCCGGGAAAAAAAAAATAAAAATTTCAAGGTCATAAAATCCAATAGATTACAATTAGATATTGTAATCTAAATAACTTCATCTGGAAATCACTATACACAAGAACAGAAGTATTGCTTACAGGCAGGTTGTAACCTATGCTAGTTCCTCTCAGATTAATAGCACCTTCATCTCTGAAAGAATATTAATCATCATTAATGGGTTGGATTCCGGGCTTCTGCCATCACTGCATTTCTGGTTATTGAGGACTCATAAGATATATGTGCTGTGAATAATGAACCTAACTAGTCTTCAGCCAAAGTTACAAAGATCTGAATTTGCAGACCTGCATGGCCTGCACAAGTCTTGGTTATCTGAGATCTGAATGGATTATTTAAATTTTTGATACCTTTAACTTAATTGACAACAGAAATCACTACACAGTAAAATATATTAAAATGTATGTATGTTATAGAGTATAGATATAAATATTTATTAACTAGCTGTTAAGACTTCAGTGTGCTTTTTTACTTTGCAGTCCAAGGCCTTCTGCTACTGGACAGCTAGAAGCAGAGAAGACCACAGGTTGTATTTCTCTGTGCATCAAGATAACTTTAGCTAAATAAATAGTTATTTGTACTGAGATTTTGTTTAACCAATTCCACGGACGATTCAGTTGTGAAATTTAGATTAAGCTTCAAAGCAAACTTTAACTCATCTCGAGGCAGAGTAATTTCCTCTAATGCTCTAGGCTACATGTATATGCAGTTAGAAGTATCCAACAGCTATTGCTTTTCTTATCCATGTAAACATAGCCTTTTTTTTTAATAGAAAACAAGAGAAGCTGATGGACATTGACTGTTCATGTTATCTTTCCTATTACCTGCGAACTGCAAGTCTTTAGTGACTTTTAAAACTAGATTGTTAAATTTCTCTTAAGTCTAAAATAAATAAGAATTTACTATCTTCAGTCTATGCGTTTTAAAGAATTAATGAAGATTTAGTAAATTAATTGCACATGTCATTCACATAAAATTGTACTATATATTACACTCAACTATGTTAAAAACCACTTTTTCATGGTAAAGTAGTTAAAGCTGTAAGTTAGCCGAAGACAAAGCTTTCACTTAGCTCCCTTGTGCACATGACATAGTGTTTAATTACAAGATCACCTGTGATATTTTGCACAGAAGAGATGATGCTGACTCAGGAGCTATTCAGCTCTGTTTGCCTTTTTTCAGTGTGTGGCTCTGTTGCCAGCCCCATCAATGTCCCAAGCCCTCAGTTGCCAGAGAAAGCTTTGATGGCAGTGAAAAGCAACATCTTTTCCCCAGTCACAGCTTCAGAAATGCAAGAGTTGTTTTGGCTGTAGTTTAAGAAAAACACATTAGGGCCTGATACCTGTCATGAAGAATATTAACCAGAATGTGTAAAAGTTGGCAAATAAATAAGTAACAAGGTCTTATGACTATATCCAATACTTTAACAACAAACAGGACTATGAGTCCTGACTGTAGTCTATTCTCTGTACACAATTTTTTGGCTCAGAACTAGGAGGGCTGCAGAGAGGATGTGGTTTTCTAAGTTCAGAGCAGGAAGCCAGGTCACAGCTGAGATAATTAAAGGAAGCTCCTGAGTGAGGTAGTAGGCCAAGTTAAAGGACAGGGATCTTTACCTTACTCTAATACAACTATCCTTTCTGGGAGAGAAAAAGACTGAACCCCAAGTCCTGCCACAGAACATGCACTGGTCGATGTTTAAATGGAATCTAGAGCATTAAGCAGCTTGCACCTTTGAAAGCCAGTTTGAAACTGCCTGTGCGCGATGGGACGAACACCACCTACCAGGGGAATCTTCTGTTTGCCTTCAAGGGTATCGCTACTTAAGTGGAATGAAAAGTGTGCAGAGCAAAATGCTTGGCAAATGAAGGACCTCACTGTTGTAGTTCAGTCGATCAGAAATATTTCCTAGAGAAGAAACCAGTTTTCTTCTAGTAAAGCGTTCTTACAATAGAACTAGAAGTAATGTCAATATCATAAAGACGGGAAGCTTTAAATAAAAAGAACTTTTGTGACAAAAGTGCATCTACATATAAGAAAGACAGAAATAAAAGTGTTTTTTACCTCCCAAATACAGCATAAATGGGCAAGTTGCTGTGTTCTGTTTGAACAAGTGAGATGTGGATTTACGTGTTACCTCCCAAATACAGCATAAATGGGCAAATTGCTGTGTTCTGTTTGAACAAGTGAGACGTGGATTTACGTTATATATGTCATCATGGCAACATCATCTTCTCATAGAGGAACATATGAACCATGTATTTCTCAATCAAAAAGCAAGAAGATTGTGTTTCCTTGGGGTTTTGGGGAAAAAAAAAAAAGAAAAATAGAAATAGGAAAAGTAATCAGGCAATCACTAACAGTTATAGACAGAGTCAAGATGGAAGTTAGGCCAGTGCTGCTGAGTATTACCAGCAAATCAGTCAGTAGACCACTTGGCTTTTTTAAATGATAAGCGAGGGTCATGAGCCATGGGAACAGCAATTTGCAAGCATTACCCGAGGAACGTGCCTAATGCCTCCCAGGCCCAGCTTCAGGGTGCACACATAGATGCAGTGTTGGTACTCTGTGCACATGCAAGCAGATCAAGACACGTTCAAGTATTCCACAGATGGAAGCAGGCTCAGGTCATACGAAATATCCCAACAGACTTCAACCTAGTCCAGAGGCCAAAATATCCAAATTAGGCAGTTACAAGGTAAAATTCTTCTAAAAACGTGATGGGCGGAAAAAAGAAATAGTGGAACAAGGAAACAAAAAGTACTCACAATCCTAATTTAAAGAATAAAAACAAGGTAGAGGTTAAACCTTATTTTGGTCTCTATTTCTAAGCACTTTAACTTTCCCATGGTGGCAGAGCAACTCATGTATTTTCACTGCTGTGTGTGCACAGAAAACCTCCCTTCCCTTACTTCTCTACACTCTGCTCCCCACTAACAAAAACTACCAGAAGTGATTTATTTCCTGTGCCAGCCCTCCCATTTTCTCTTTTCTTTCTGACAATCTTTTGTAGATTTTACAAGTTGTGACTATATTTGTCTATATTTGTCATTTGTCTCAAAGCTTCAACATTACAGACCCTAAGTTCACCTCATAATATTGGATTCAGCCACGCTGTTTTTCGGCAAGAGAGAACTCTAATGATTTCGTATGCCTTTGTGCTCTACTGTCATCATCACCGAGAGCTTTTTTGGTCTCCATGGCTGTCTCTTTGACCAAAGGAAATACCCAGGCACTATATTTGATCTTTCACTTAACTCTTTATATCAATCTTGACAAAAAATGTTTTATTAGAGAGGATAATGCAACCTGTCCTGAGCTAACTTGCAAGTATAAGAGCTTTCGATGATCTTGAATTTGCTGAGTGATTGTTCAGGTGATGCAGCGGTGGCTGCCAATATACAAAAAATATTATTATCTGTATAAACTATTTTTGAAAATCCCACATAATCAAAGTACATGCAAGGACATAAGAGAATGCCCTCCAAAACTGGCTTTGCTTGTCTTCAGGTGAAGAATTTCTTCAGTCAGCTCAAACATACATGAATTGTTCTGGAGACGTAAAATTCCAGCACAGGCCGTGAATAGCTATTCTTGAAAACCCCAAAGTGATTCCACAAGATGTTGAAAAGTTGGCTGACAGTATAAGAAGGACCGAAATAAGCTGTTAATCCTGCAATTTCTCTGTCAACTATAGTGCTAATCTGAAATTTATTTCCTCTTTTTCTCTGGTACTAGCAACATGTCAAGCTTTGCTCAGAATAACCCCCAGAAAACTGTTACATATGGTTTCCAGTTCACATACCAAGTTTTGCACACTTTCCACTTCTGCACCACCAGTTTTTCTTGAATTATTCAGTTCCTTCAGTTAATGGCTACCAGTGTGCTGTACATGCAAGAGAGTATGTGTTATAGCTTCATTTACTTCTTGCCATGTCTTCGTAATTTTTAAATTTAGATTTTTCTAAATGCTTTTCTAAGTTTGTGTTGATGCCTGGTAAACAAGCTGTGAAGGATCAGTCACCATTAACACAATCTGTCTATCCTGCACCAGAGAGCCCTTGAAGGGAATTTCCAGCATGACACTGCAGGGTGTCTTGGCTTTTTGGAATGCTACAAAGCAAACTGTAAACAGTCTTCGCTATGCCAGCACAAGCAACAGCTTTGCTACCACTTTCTGCTGTATCTGCTTCACAAAGATTCGGTGAACGACAGTTGTTTAGGAATAGTAGGCACTGTTTACCTTCTTGTTTTAACACACTGTAGTTTTCCCTAAAATTTATATACCGTATTAGCTGTATTAATCACATTATTCTGTTTTACAGCCTTATGATAAGAATAATTCAAAAAATCATCAAGTCTATTTTAACTCTTGTCTTTCCATTGCAACTTCAATAGTTCAGAGAATGCTCCTAAGCAGCATACCTTTTCTTTTCTAGGTACAAATGATTCATCATCACCCTCAAAGGCAACAAGTTTTATGTCTGATCTGCTTTCATATGAATATGGTATAACATATTTCAGATAAATGCACTCTTGGCACAGTTTCTGTTCAGGAGCTGGCACTGATGACTCAACCTCACAGTCACTTCTTGGCTTCACAGATAATCATCTTAACCACCTTCAAGGAAACTGTGTGAACATCTGCATATCTGCTTTTGTATTGTTCTCCATCACTGCATGTGGTATGTCTCTGTCGTAATGAGTCTCAAGGATCAGGTAAATCATGTTTCTGAAGACACATTTTTCCCTAGATACTTTCATCAGCCTAAGGATTGGTGGGAAGTTCCTAATTAAAATTGCCATAGTCATAAGAGGGCCACACACCCCAAGGAAGAAGGTTGTCTTCTTGACATACATTTTGTATGAGACAACATGAGACTGTGACCATTCTATTCCTTCATTTCAGCACCATCTGAACAGGATGATTCAATAACTGAAATCTCTTTTGTTCCATGTGCCATGTTTGAACACATAATGGCTATGTCTCAGCTGCAGGACCCAGAACTGCTTCCCACGTTTTGAGTCTGCACATATCCAAGCTTCAGCTCCACTCCTGCTCCATCCTGTGATGGATACCTAGACATTCACCACCCTTTCCCTCAGCATTGCTTTGGTGGGGAGGGAAGCTGGGTACTCAGGCAGTAGAAGTGTCTTGATACAATCCGGTCAACCTCTCAGTCTAGATGGTCGAGATGTGGAAGGTGCGTACTTGGCCACCCATCTTCTGCACTGCTTAAACGGAAGCCATCTGCCGCCTTCTGTTGTAGTACGACAATATGTCACAATTCAGATATTAAAGCTGAAGTGGCGAGTATTCTTCTGCAACATGAGCACTCTTACCTTTCACAGCATTTATGTGTTTCCTCCTGAGTTAGCAAAACAAGTTCAATACTTAACAAACAACCCTAGAATTCATTCTGTCCTTTTTTTCTCACTTGGCGCTCTCTCTAGTATATTTGTCACCAAAAATCACTACAGGTTGTAGCAAACTTTTGTTGATTTGGAGAAGATGAGGATATCTGGGGGATTTTTACATGAATAATTTAATTTGGCTTCATCATTCTCTTAATGAGAGAATGCCTTCTCTAGATATTTGGTAATCTAATTTATTTTATAGTATATTGTTGATGTCGAGGAATTGATGTCAAAATCTTTATGGTTGTAATTTCTAACAAAGTTAAGGAACTGATGTAAATAATTTGTGCAGAATGCTTCTTGACAAGACAATAGGATAAAAAGAACAAGTAGATCTGAAACCAGGAACCAGAAACTTTAAAGGGCTGATTGCCCAAGAAACTTGGCTATAGTGTTTGAGTCAGCTAGAAATGTGTCCTTTAGCTGAACTTAGCTCGTTATAATATGAAAACCATACCTCCAGTACTAAAGCTGCCTGCCTCCAACTAAAGACCCCTACCCACTGAATATGCACAGTACATTCAAAATGCATTATGCCTTTAATTCAAGACGAGAGAAAGTTAAGCCAATCACAGCTTAGCCAAGTAGTGGTGTAAATTCATTATGCAAACATTACCTGAATAGAATTGCATACATATGCTTGCATTTTTTACTTTCTGTGTGCTAGCTTTGTGGGATGACCCCCTAGAACCCCTTTCTGCGCAGAACTGCTAATAAATAGCTAATACCTTGACTCTGTGTGTTATCGGCTTGCACACCGGGTAAACAAATCCCACTACTTTTGGGACAGCATTGTCATATGGACATTACAAATGTGTTAACCAATCTCTTAATGCCACTATATTCAGGAATGATTAATTGCCTTTTGCCTCCAGATTTCTTCAGATTTTAGAGTTGCAGCTTCCACAGAGGGATGGTGTTTTGAAATTTTCAGCTGGTATCTAGTTTTCTAAAGAATCAATTCTAATCCTTAATTCTAGCCATGGCAATTATATATGAAACCAGAGATGATACATTGGTCCTTTGTTGGAGGGAAAGGGAATGTCTGAAACTATCAAACAGGGTTTCCCCAAACTGTGGCTCAGTGCCACAGTTTCAGTTTCATTGAGAAAATTTTGATAAAGAATAAGATCAGGATACTAGCAACCCAGCCCAAGCCAAATCAAAATTTTCATTCTTCATACTTTTCAAAAGTTCAGAGTTGGAACCCAGTTTTACAGCCTTTGTTTCATGCTGCAGACAGGGATAACATTTGAACAACATGAATTTTATAAACTGTTCTTCTCTCTTCACCTCGGCTCCTACTTCTTTCCCAGCTTCAGAACACAGAGCTTTTAACACATCCCTGAAAATATTGTGTTGTCTGTTTTCAAATAGCCAGTAAAGCACATGCTAGTAGTTGTCAACTATCATCTTTCATCTAAAAGACTCAAAACAATTAAGAAAATATATAATATTAAATATACAGAAGGAACTACTTGTTGAGAATTATTTGCATCTTATTCATGGATAAATCAAAACCACAGGTACCTTCACTAAGCCAATGGCAAAGCTAAACCTGGTCCATTTGGTACTCCATCCTCTGTTGTAACTGTGCAATATATATGAACTCTGACATTATGAAGTATGAGAAGCTTCAGACAATGAGGAGAATGCTTTCTGGGAAGAGTGAATTTCTTTAATTCTAGCATGCATGTGTTTGGCTAACAATAATTTTAACTATTGAACAGTGAACACTAAACTTATGCTCACTTTTTATTGCTTGCATTGCAGTTGCATAGGTTTTATGGTACTATTATTCAACAGTTAGCCTAATATAAGTTTCAAATGCATAGCTTACCTGTGATTTTGCTTTAAATTAAATATAGGCATTCAATATTTGTTTCCAGCTTCTCATTTTTCATTAAAACCATGCAAATCTTTAAAATTTAATAATGTGAGCTTTTTACAACCATTTGAGAATCTGGGTTATGTAGTTAAAACACTGTGCAAATAATTCATATGATCAGACTAATACAACTTTAATGTTATAGTCACTTTTAAAATTTTGAGATTGTAATTCAGCTACCAGGAATCCATAACCAATTGTCTTCACATGGTCCTGGGTGACTATTCCTGATATAATGAATGACTCCAGGAACTTCTTGTTCTCAGAATACATTATAATATACAAAATAAATTAAGTTGCAGTTTTACCTGACAACTTTCTTACTCAAATGTCTGTTGGAGTGTGGATTCTAGGTTACGTTTGTATTACTGCATGTGTTGTTTACAGTGCAGAGAGAGGACTCAATAGCTCAGTTATGTGTGAAACGTCTTCCTGAGAGATACGAACATGTGGAATTTATCTCATTGATGTAGGAGTCACCTCATCACTCATGAGCAGAATTGCCCCCCATGGGTAATGGGACCATTATCAGGCAAAGATTTACCCTGAGGGCAATATCCTGCCGTTGCTTTGCAGGCACCATTTATTGATTCCAGAGGATATTTTGTATAATATCTGATAGTCTTCTACTGTCCCTACTTTAATGTACAATTGGCAACTTAGTGGTATTGTACAAATTAGTGTTCTTGTGAAAAAAATAAGTACAGCAAAGTTTTGACTATTATCTTTCTTAGGAAATGGTACCTTACTCTGTCTATTTAAAACACTCTTACCTTATTTTACGCATATATATATTATAAACAGACAAGTACAGAAGGCACCCATGGGACAACCCTGCTTTTTAAGTACATGCATAAATACATAGATACATATGCAGTTGTCGCCACATGTGCTTTGATGACCTGCTCATCCTAACTAAGTAGGTAATACTAAGGAACAGGAAAAGAGAAAAAGAGAAGGGAAAAAAGAAGAGTGGGGTGGGCTGTGGGTGTGAAGAGGAAGGAAGCATCATGGTCTGGCCAGGTAACCCTCACTACTGTCCCAGTAAGTGAGGACCTCTCTGAAGAGCCCCTTGGATCGAGGAAGTCCTTTGATAAAATGCCAGCCACATCACTTTGACAGTGTGCAGTGTCATTCAATCAAGGATGGTGAGATCAGAACTCCCATGACAGATGTCTGCAGGTCAATTACCCAAAATTTCCAGTAATTAGTGAATACTGGATGGCTTAGGCTTTAAGGACAGATTTTAAGCCCCACCCTTGAAAAAAAAGTCCATTTCAAAGAGAGTTAACACCCAGCTACAGTGATAATTGATGCTTTTTCTCACCCCTAAAAGTCTTTGCCATAACATCTCTGCTTCATTTCATTCTGTACAACAGAGAAAACAATTTTACTGGGTTATTCTGAGGGTTGCCTAATTCCTTGAAGGTGCTAAAACCCTTACAAATGAGAAGCAACCCTACTTGACAGCCAGTGATAGGTGGTGTGCCCACATTTTTATCTGTAATTTACTGTTAACAAAGTGTAATGATCATGGGATTTTCCGAAATGCTGACTGTTGTGGGTTAACCTCGGTAGGCAGCTAAACACCGTAGAGCTGCTCCCTCTCTCCCTCTGCAGTGGGATGAGAGAGAGAATCGGAAGGGCACAAGTGAGAAAACTCATGGGTTGAGTTAAAGATGTTTTAATAAGTAAAAGAGGAAAAGACAAAACAAAACAAAGATAAACAAGTGATGCAAAAATCAGTCGCTCACCACCAGTAGACCAACGCCTGGAGCAACAGCAACCCTGGCAAAAGTCCCTCTCACCATAGGAACTACTATAAAGAAAATTGATTCTATCCCAGCCAAAACCAGCACACTTATCCAAACAGAAGTACAAAACACCTGTCTGTATAATAACCTGAGTACAAATCCATGAAGTATTTGCAAACAAAAATAATTCATTTTCAGTTAAAGTTGGACCGTATGGATTATTTTATTATTGAATTAGTATTTTTTAAAAAATTTCTTTACATATTGGGCATTAGTTAGGTTTTTAAGGAAATCAAGTATTAGTTAATTAGGTAAATCTTGCTTTGGTTAAATATTCTATTTGGAACATTCGAATTACATTTCTGAGTGAACAGGGAAAAAGGAAGGCAGAAAAAAGGATGAGGTCATGGTCCCCAAATAAACACAGAAAACTTTATAAAATATACTAATATTGGGGCAGCAGTTATTAACTCACATTAATTTTGAGAAATGCAAAATTCTGTTTAGTGGAAGGGATTGTTTACTTTATTTGTACTCGTTGATGGGTTCTAAAAATATTCTAAAAAAGATGATGAAGCTTAATGAAAATCTCTTATGCTTGAAAAGGAACAAAGGTCTAAGAAATGAGATGGAAGAAAGTCCTAGAAGACGTTATCATGCCAATAGCAAACAGTGTCTGCTTACTTGTCCCACTGGCCAAAATCTGGCCTCAAAGACCAAATGTCAAGAACTTTTGTTGAGTTTATGGGTGCCAGTAGCTTGCTCATTGCATTATGTTACTAGAAGAAATAAAAAGTATTCAAAGACAGGTGATGAAAATGGTTAGAGACTACAAGCAATTTCTAAGTGGCTGAAGAAATCAAGATGATTTGGGCTGCTTAATTAAAAAAAAAAAAAGAAAAAGACAAATAGATGTATCAGAGGGAATATATTCGATTCAGATAAAACAACAAAAGTTGCTGAGAAGGTCAATAAGGACCTCCTGTTTACCCTCTAACAATACAAGAACAAAAACGTTTGATGAAATAGAAAAGCAATATACTTTTACACAGTTTGTAATTAACCCGTGGAACTGGCTGTCACGTAATATCAGTGCGCTCAAGAGTTTAAGAGCCTTTGAAAAAGGATGACATTTTATCTGAGTAATGAGAACATCCACAGACAATTTAGTAAAAAAATAATATTTTCGACAGGATGCGAACTTTCATACTTCAGGATATTAACCAATTTCCATTTAAAAGACCGAAAGAATTTTTGTCTAGCAAGATCTTTTAAAAATTCTCTGTGCATTTCACAGTTAATTTTGTAGTGCCTACAGCCCACCAGACACTGTGACCACAATGGTGCAGCATCGCATAGTGACTAGATGGACCACTGGCAGTGTCTTGCACTCGTTGTATCCAGAGATACAAGATAACCACACTGTGTAAGGTTATATTCTTTATATTACTGTAAAGCACACAGATTCCTTCTGGAAGACTTTTCAGGGTCTAATTTATTATTGGTTTTACATTTCTATTATTTTCAGGATTTCAGAATTTAATTAGACTTTTAAATGGTAGGATTAGTCTCCAAAAGCTGGAAGGCTCTATTCTAGAGTCTTAATACATGCAAGATTTTGGTCTCAGTCTTGCTTGCTGCTTACTACAAGGAAAATAATATTTCACTTTTTCTTACCAATACAATTCACTATTTTACCTATTGTGTCTCTTACATTCTTTGACGTGACTTTCTCCTGTGACTATTCTTAGTCCAAACTTTTTGTTACTGAACACAATGGAAGCTTTATTCAGTTCACCCTCTCTTTCCGTGGTGTTTCATTGTCTGGTTGTTTTGTAAAGAATTGTAAATGTGAGAAACTGTTCATTAAAATAATCCTTTCAGTTCCTACATCCATCAGTTCTACAGACACACACACACACACATACAGAGTCATGCATTGTACCTGTAGTTATCAAGCTGAAAAATAAACTTTCGTAAGTGTGCTGTATCCCTACATAGAGATGTTAAGCTTCTGCATTTTTTTATCCGTAGTAAAAACTAAGGGTAGACAGGAAAGATGAGCAAGGGAAAAGATTTACTACAAAATTTCAGTATTTTTCCTTGTTGAGCAGAAGGGAAAGGGTTTCAAAAGTCATTTGGGAAGGTGAAAGGCTTGAACAACCAGTCAAAATTACTGATGTCACACTGCTTTTCCTTGTTGAAGCCAAAGCCTTGACCCTTAGCCTTTCATTTCCCAAGCAACTGACTTAACTACAACCTATTGAACTGTTCTGGAAACGGTTGTCTAACGATTTAATCCAGTAAAATAATTTGAATAGCTAACTAGGAACTGGGCACAGAATGGGACTGACCCCATAAGTGGGGTTAGGATACTTGCCTGTTGCACAGGATGACTGAAGGCTTCTGACTATGACTCCAACTTTGTCTTTTTCTCTGGTTGGTTGGTTATTCTGTTCTTGGGAAAGAGATGTTGAGGTCTTCAAAGCACACGTGCAAAGCTATTGCTCTGACTTACGCTTTTTAAAAGTCCATCTCTAATGACATTTTATGGAAAGCAGATTCCTAAGACTAAATGACTATCTTTGTTGTTGTTTCTTAACATCACATTTATTCTGAATGTAAATGAGAGTATCTGAGTATTTGATGAAATTATCATTGAAACAACATGTTCTGTAACCCCATTAAATCCGCATTTTCAGATAAAAATACTCTGTTGGAAAATTCCCAAATGGCTTTTATAGTCAATACATCCTGTTTTCTTGTTTTGTCTTAGAACACCTAAAATAACAACAAATTGCGGTCTGTTTTTTATAGACTCAAGAGCTCTGTCTCATAATTCACAAGTCCATATATTCATGTCCTTCTCCTATTTGTAGTATATGCATTTTAATTAATATTATATAGCATAACCTCAAACATAGCATCCAGATATAAAATACTGTGGTCAGATTCTGCAAGAAGTTTTAGCGCTTTGATGATCTTAATACAATTAAGATGCAATGAGCTGGTTGAAAAAAATGGATATATATTCACGCAAGAGATTGCTGAGGACCCAAACTCTTAATATGTCCAGGGAAATACTGTGTTAGTGTGGAAGCTAGACAGTTACACAGAGGCATGAGCAGTCTGTAGCACACCACCTCCCCATACAGGATGTTCTCAGCATTCAGTTACACTTTGGACAGTAAGTGAAACACATTAATACAGGGTGATGGCAGAAACACCTTTCTCAGCAAGAGTTAGTTTTCTATTTTGCAATCCTTCAGCTGTTATCTCACTATATGCAAAATTCCACTGGTTTGCAGGAGTTAAGTGCTGCTGAACATGAATAAAGTGGGAAGGTTGTGTCTGCTATGAATTTTGAAAAGAAGTAGATGTTTTGTTCTGCCATTTTCTTTGGAATAAAACTGAGTCTTTATGATCATGTGTAGAACTAATACCACATAATTGGTCAAAAGCATCCTTCTTCAGCTTAACATCAAACCATCTATCATGTAAACCCAACTGGGTATGGGGAGATGGACAGAGATCCTCCCCATCCCTGCTGTTGTCTCTATGGGGAGTCTATTTAGAACAAGCTTCCTGGGGATGCTCCATTAGCTTAAAACATTGTATAGCTCTTCTTTTATTATTGGTGGTTTTGTTTTGTTTTACAGCCAAAAATCTTCAAAAGCTTTTAAATAACAATGGGGCCAGGAAAGATTGTTGTCTGAATTTAAAAAGCAGAAAAATCAGCAGAGAGTCTCCTGTACACATGATTTCTTTCATTCTCTATTTCTTGCATTAAGCCAATTACTTAATGGACAGAAAGTTGTTTTAAAATCCTTTAGAGTGTAAGGCAGATTACTGAAAACTCTCCCTAAGCAATGGAAAACAATGTATAAATAATAAGAACCTAATCATTCCCTTTAATGAAAAACTGCTCACGAGGGAGGAAAGATACACATGCATATGCACTAAAATTAAGCCATCCTACTTACATGCTCATGTCCCTGTGAAGCATGCTCTTCAAGCACCGTTCTGAAGCTTAAATGCTGCTATGCTTCATGATCCAAGACATATGTAGGGAGAAGACAGTGCTGTACTTGTGTCAGCGCGTTTTTGGCAGCTCTCCTGACTACAGAAAACAAGAGGAAAATTTATCATGCTATTTCTGTTTTGACAAATTCTACAGAAACCAGACATTTCTTCCCTCTGCCCTCATCCTCCCTCCCCAAAAAAACCTCAAATCCAAACTAAGAAGACTCAAAACAGCTGAGGAATCCTGATAGTCACATACCTGGGTACAGGTGTAGAGGAGGCTAAAAGAGTTTAGGTCTTCTCCAGTAGCCTGAATTTGGTTCCTTTGGTATGCATCCCTCTGTACCATTTAAGGCAGACACAGGCTCTGGCTACCCATCTGGGATATGAAAAGTCCAGCTTTAAAGTCTCTTCATATCAGATGGAGTAGATTCAAATATTCAGCAGCTTTTCTCCATGCAGTATTAACAACCAGTTTCTGGCTGTAGGTAGGCAGGAACCAAGGGATAACACAGACTCTATATGCTTACCAAATAACATTTTCTGTCTGTCTGTCTATCTATCCATCTATCTTCTTCTGACCACAGTAATAGTTTCTACTATTACAAAAAATTGTTTAATGAAAAAAATATTCCAACACTGCCAATCAGAAGTGACAAAAACCTGGGATGGACCTGACGAATGCTAGCTGCCTATCTTCTAGCCAGAAAATCTGGTTGCCAGTTTCAGAAGTTGATTTATAGTTTGAATTATTTGCTAGAACAATATGAGGGGGCAAAAAGTTACTGTTATGGAAAAACACTGATCTAAACCTTCACAAATATTCAGAAAGTAACACTTGACCTCCTCTCCTCGCCATCCCCCCAAATTAGCTTTTTTTATTCACACACAATTTATACTGAATTTCAGAATATTTCATTCAATTCTATTTCACCAACAGCTTTTGTCATTCCGCTTCTGCTTTCCTGGTGTCCACCAGCAGTGGCTGTTTTCTTGGCAGAGTCATAGATTATTCCCTAACACCTTGTTGAGCTGCTATTCCTTCCAGCACAGAATGGGCAGATACTTTCCAAAACAACTTTATGCAGATCTGCTAAATTCTGTGCACGTCTTGGTTGATGAGATGAATGCTTGAGAGAAATACCTTCTCAATTACCATGTTTTGAACAATTCTTACCTCTTCCAGGAGTTGCATCACTGGGTTCACCTTAACAGTATAAAAAACATGACTAGTGAGCCAGGGAGTGCCACTAGAGCAGAACATTTTGGGTTTAGCAGGTTTAAACCCATTATAGAAAATACTGGCTTAAACAATTGGTCTTTTTTACTACAAAAAAGTGGGGATTGCAGGTGGAGGGGCAGAGGTTGAGAAGGCAAAACTAGCATCTGTAGGATGAAAGAAGAAGGTGGAAGGTAATGTTCTTCAAAAGCATGTTGTCCACGAAGGAGTGGAGGTGTGTGGGAACTGAAGTTCACACTTCAAAAATGTTGATTGTTTCCTTGTCTTCGGTCCTCTGAAGCAGACAGGGGAGCTCCCACTGACACCAGTAAGTTTTTACCCCTATTGTCCTTCTATATTCTGCTGAAGATCTAAAGAAAGTAATATTTGACTCAAAATTATTTTCATTAGGTTATTTGGGGGCTATGAAATGAGTGTTTGAGGGGAAAAAAAAGGAGTTTCTGTTTCCTGCCGTCATACCTAGCTATGTAGTGAAATGATTTCTATGCTCAAAAGACCTGTTGAACACATCAGTCCTATATTTATTTTGCACAGAATGTCTGGAGGTGTTTTGTTTTTCTCTCACTTAATCTATCGGTGTTATATAAGTATATTGCATCTTCTACCACCCTCTTTTTAAGAATGTGAACACAGCACTTCATTATTAAGTTTGCAACTCAGAAATTATTCTTTGTGGAAGAAAGGAGAAACTCCCCCAACTAATTAACTAACGTGCTATTTCGTTCCCTAAATTCTCCTTTAATAGTTGGTGTGCACAGATGAAAAGGAGTCAAAGTTGCCTTAAGGTTTAGTACATTTCACTTGTACACCTTCTGTGAATTTATCATGTGATAAAGAAAACTTTTCCAGTCTGAATGCAGCTGTTACAATCCCCTCAGTTGTTATAGTTGCCCAAAACACTGTTTAGCCTAAGTTTCCCCTACAGCTAGCCTGGTTACTTGTGATATTCTCCTGTCCGTTTGTTTTACTGTCGGGATCGCATTCCCTCTTTGCTCATTTGATTATATATAGCGTGAGTAACATACTATATGTGGTTAAGGGAACTTTTTTGTTATTAGAAAAAGCACAATTTCTTATATCATACTCTGCCAGATGTATTGACTCTACAGTCATCTAAATCTATGTTTGCAATATATATAATGAACATTTATGAAGCCTGGATAAGAAAACTGTCTTTTTTCCTGCCATTGCATCTCCTTTACAAAATGATATTAAGCTCAAGAAGAAATCAAAGACAGCCCTGACATAATTCTAATGGTTATTTGATTCTCTTGAAGCATTCCCATATATGCTGAATTTAGATTTCTTCACAGCCCTTTTCAGATAGCTCTAAAAGACACTTAAACAGATGTTTTTACTGAAAAACAAAGGCAAATGCAATATCACTCAGGAATTCACATGCCCTGTGAAGAGAGATTTTCCCTGAGCGCTGCTTTGGGTACCAGAACAGCAGTGGAGAGACAGAGACAGGCAGAGAAGAAAGCCATTTTCGAGGGTCATTTCTATCAGAATCAACACCAGCTCAGCAGATCCTGGTTCACTCCCTGCTTTCAGACGCTCATTTCTGTCCCCACGTGCCTCCTCAGTTGTGTCAGAACAACCATTTGTGGGGCTCTGCAGTGAACCAGACCAGGGAACTGGTATCTGTTAAAAATAACAGGGTATTTTTAACCTGTTTCAGTTTCTTGACTAGCTCACCACATGGCCTCCCACCTAGCCTCGCCTAAGGGAGCGGGCAGTGCAGGAATAGAAGATGAGAAGTAACGGGGTAAAAGTGGGCAGAAAGAGCTTAAGCTGGTGCTGAAGTCTGTGGATGATTGGCCTGAGTCAGCCCTAATGAAGATGCGGTCATAATCCTGAACTTGCAGCAAAAAGGGGGCATTGGCCAAAAGAGGCTTGGATCCTGAATATAAAAACTGAAACAGGATTTCTCCTTTTGTGAAAGATTCCCGTCTTTGATCGTTTTTGTAAAGAAGCAGACCTGTGTTGGAGGTGTTTCCCTCTACTATCAGTTTTTGCTGATTTTAATAAATGCAAAACCAGATTGGTGAAAAATGGCTGAAAAACAGTTGAAATAAGTACAAAGGTGAGAAGCCTGAAACAGCACTTTGTCCATTTTTCTGTTTTTCTTCATAAAGTAATATGAATTAGAAAATCAGCTCAGCAAATTATGTAATTGCAGACAGTCCTCCCTACCCATCGTGTTCGGCAGGCCAGGCCACCATCACACTTGCTTATGGGAAGTCTTCCAGTAGATTCATTAAATTATACAGCAAATTTAGTAACTATATTGGCCAGTCTTTCAATATTAAGTTGTCCAGTTGTCCAATTGATGTGATGGGTGATATAGATAGTAGCAAGAGTATGTTTATGCAACAAAGCGACATGCTTTGGTAGGTAGTTTCTGCTTTGAGAACTTTAGATTTTCTTTCTTCCAAAATCAAAATCAAGAGCTTTATTTCAGGCATCAGACAGACAAAGACATTACTGAAGCTTAACACAGGGTTGTGCAGCAGCTGCGTGTTGCTAACTGTTGGATCGGTTTTAACAAAAAAGCAAATGTAAACTGATGTAACATATCTTTGCACTATTTAATTACCTGCAAAATAATGTCAAATCATCTGACATGTTTCGTGCCCTACCACAACCTGATCCTGACTTCAATGGGAATCTGAGACCTCTGTATTGATCTATTCATTACTCCTGCCTGATAACCCCTTCCTTTTCTGTCAAAATATTGCTTGATTGTTCTTCTTCTTTTACACAACTCTTACATCTATTATACAACTTAAACAAAGGCATGTTCTGGTTCTACAAAGAGTGATGCACATGCTTACCTTTAAGTTTGCAACTAGGCCATGGAAGTCAAAGTTGTTTCAGTTTAAGAACCCCTGTAACTATCCAAAGGATCGGGTCTGTAGCCAGGTAAAGATAAATATCAGAAACACAAATGAAAATACTTGAGCATATGCACAGCTTACTGTGGCATAACTAAGTCATTAGGGGTGACTGCTTGTGCCAGCAACCTAATATAAACATTAGATGATTTTGCATCTCCCTGATTGATCATACATTTGTTAGAGATGATGAGATGAATTTCATATTTCCATACAGCCTGAAAAAACTAATAAAATGGAATAAGATGGTATAAAACACAGAAGACCTTCTTCCAAATCCTGAAGGTCATTTCTTCATGAATACAGAAATATACCATCTCTTGGTAAAAAAGTACAAATATATTCTGTAACATAATGCTCTGTATTTATATTTTAAACATTTTAATGAAATATTAAACAGATTCAGTTTGAGATCCTGTTGTTATTAAGCTATAGGAAAGGTCATGACAGTAGTGAGACTGCAATAACTACTCTGAACAAAGTAGCATGTTATTCAGTAACAACATAAAGTTGTAACCTGGAGCTGATATGCAATAACTAAAAATCGTAAAATTATAACTTTCTTGTCTCTTATTTTCTGTAAGTAATCTTTTTATCGGGGGAGAGGGGTGTTTCTTTAAACGTATGTTCTCAAACTCATCTCTTTCTTATCCTTTCCTTTATTCTTCCTTTCTGGCCCCTACTTTTCCCTCTGCATTCTCCCCTCCCCCCAGTTCTCTTCAATTTGATCTCATCCATATGGTCTTAGACAAATTGGCTGCAAAAGATCTGGGTAAGGTGAGCAGATGTCCTGTGAAAAAAAGTCATCAGGGTGTCCATTTTTTCCCCATTTCTTCATATTACACTACTCAGTTGCACAGTAGGGGAAAAATAATAGGCAATTTACATAGAGAAATCCTTGGATAAACCTGTGTTAAAATACTGGAAAAGGAACTTTCGCAATAGTTTGTCAAAATTAAAAAAGAAAAACAAAAAACATTGTTCATTCTTTGCCATTATGCCAGCAGGTTGTCTAAAACATCTGCTCTAGTAATATGTCACAAGAAATAGCCTGTGCAGGTTAGGCCAGTACATAATAGAAGTAAATGTATTTTTAAATGCCAGGTTTTAAAAGAAGACAGATATGCTTGGTATCTCATTATAAGGGAAATGGCTTTTCATGTCACCCCATCAGTAGTTGTGCAGCTTTGGGGAAAGTTTCAAAGGTTACGAACCGTGCCTTTTAACTCTTAACTAGCTTACAATTTTTCCATTAAAAAACTCTGGATGGTTTTAATTCTCAAATAATAAAACTGACCCTTTTTTTGTCTTTAAAAAATGAAAGAGAATTTGCCTTAATATCTGTGTATGGCAAATGTTCTTCACATTTCTGGACAGGAAAACCCCTCGGGAACATCATGTGGGGGTCTCACTGGAGATGTTTGCTTCTCTGCAATCTTTTGGGGCTGATTCTGACTTAATGGCAGCATAACACTGAAGTAAAATCACTGATTTCCCTAGAAGTTCCTAGTCACAACAGTGAAGCATAAATAAATTCAGCTTTCAGAAAGCTTCAGCTTTCTCTGAAGACAGCAAAATAGATCTGTTTTAAGTCAAAATTCTTTGCATAAATCTACATGTTTTGGACCCAAATTCAATAAGTCACTAAAATGTGCACCAAATTTAAGTATGCTTGCACATGTTTGCACAATTTGACCAAAAGAGAGATATTGAAGCATGTACTCATGTCATTTACTAAATCATGGATTATCCAGCAAAGTACAAAAACCTTTTTGGTGATACAAGGTTCCTGAACGAATTTAACATTTAAATACATGATTCCCTTGGAACTACTTATGATCTTGCACTTATGCAAGTACTTAAAGATTTTGGTGAACTAGGCACATATCATTAAGTATACAATACCAATATGCATTAATTTCCTTTTGCTTACACTGATTGTAAGCATATAATAAAAATAGAATAAAATTACACTGACCCAAGTAAGACGGCAATATCTTTCTGGATGCACTATGATTATCTCTGAAGTCAAAGTGTTACTAATTCAAACAGTCGTTCATCAGAAAACACACAGATACATACCAAATTTGACTATATTTTCACTGGGAAACCAAGTATATATATTTCTGGTTAAAAGCTTAGAGAAAGCAGGTTCAGAATAGAAGTAACCTGCACAATTTTTCATTTACTACAGAAAAGTCCTTGCTCTGCCCATTTTGGAGAAGGAGTTTAAAGATATCCCAGTGCACTCTTACTGACTCTTCTGGAGAGACTCCAACTCCAGTTTTTCACAGGCAAAAATCCTACATTGTGAAAGCTTTTGAGTCTATTCCCTTGTGGGTATGTACAAAATAGTAAACCTCAAAATATTGTTTTAGAATAAGATGACTGGTTCTTCCTTGCTTGAATTATCTCTTGATTGAAACTGAACAGAAAAAACTTCCACATCTTTCCTTTGCATAGGCTAATCCCTCGTATCTCATAATTTATTTATTTTTTTTTTTTAAATAAAGTACTATTTCTTATGCTGAAAAGTTGAACATATTTTAAAACCACAATTAGGAAGTGTGAGAAATAAGGAAAATGAATGATGAAGTATAAAAATGTGTCAGAAGAAAGGACCCGATTATCTGGGGAGGGTTCTGCTTTGCATTGATATTACATAATAGTACTCTGGTCTGAACTACTCTCAATTTCTTAACCAAATTACCCTTTAAATTACCAAGCAAGGGCCATATGCTTCCCTCATTTATGCTGCGCATATCTCAGATTTTCACTTAATTTAAACAAGAGAGACATGATAATTGTCTCTTTAGTTTAAAGGAAACTCGTGTGCACTTCTTTTAGTGCAATTTTCTGAAAGTTACCATGGTGAGAAATGCTTTTTCACAGAATCCTCCCGATCTCTGACTCAGTCTAGAAGTTATTCCTCCTTAACTTCTTTACACCACCATCTTTCTGGTCAAGGACTACTCAAGACTCTTCTTCAGTGCTTCATAATGGCTGCACAATGTACAAATAGCATCTGAGACAAGAAAACGACCAAGATTTAGAAATGAACTTCAATTTGCTCCTAAATTTAAATTTGTTCATAACTCAGCAAGACCACAAAGATAAATAACATGCCTAAAATTATGCATAATGTTTAAGTAACTCATTAAATCTGGGTTCATTTTCTTGGAAACAGAGCAACTGGACAGGTGTCAGGATGCATGAGTTAAGACTGCTTATGTCCATAATTTGATTATTTTTTTCTTGATGGGCTTGTACAGGTGTTGTGGTACTGAAGCATTTGCTCCACTGCTTCATATGGTGCTGAGATTATTTTTCTAGTGGTGCTGTGTTGTGCGATAGAACCAAAATGGTAACACTTCTAACAGGAACCGAGGTTAGCCAGTTGCATAAATAATATTGAACTGTTAGGCAACATTAGGCTTGTTAATGCTCCATTTCTTGCCTCCACAGTGTCGTTTCCTACTTGCATTTCCTTAAAAGGTTAATAGATGTAGTGTAAAAGGAGCATGAATAGGCTGAATTAGGATTTAGCTGCAATGGTTTATGGAGAGTTAGAGGTTGGTCATGACTAAGCAGACTTGATGAAATAATTACTGTGGATGTAGGAAGACGGAAACAACAGTATCTACTTCCTGACTTCCAAAATTTCTCACAGGGCAATGTAAGAATCCTATTAAATCTTCCAAAATGGTGACATGAAGTACACCTATTTTCATGTCTGTACCTCCCTTATGCTAGGCCAGAGAAAACAGAAGGACATTAATCTCGATGATTTCCATTTGAATGTGAATGTGGGATGGGCATGTTGTAGGTGAAACCAAATTCTCCAAATCTTTCTGTGGGGACCTGACCTGAAACTCTCTTATCAGGAGGACTAGATCAACACATACTAATTAATGCAGACTTTATAAGACACAAAATGTCTACAAGGACATCAAGAGTGAGTCCTCACATTTTCCCCTCTAGTACACAGGTCCATTATTCATTTAGAGCACCATATCAGTTACCTCTCTTGCTCCATAACACCATATGCCCTAGGGTCTGCCAGCCACTGGACCTAGTGTCTTGGTGTAATGGTTTTGCTGTCAGGAATACAATCCCTGGTAGAAACTCACACTGCAAAGAGTTGCTG
>NW_009604281.1:53140-81977 GCF_000690535.1 Cariama cristata | reverse complement strand
TGTTTCCCTACTGCTGCAGCCAAGCCCAGCAGCCTCCTCCATGGGCAGCTCCAACCTGCCCATTTAGTAACGAGGGGATCCAACTCTCGTCTTCTCACAGACTGGGAAAGAGAATACTGCACTCAGGGACAGACAAAGAGAGGAGAGAGAGATAGAGAAAGATGCTTTTTTAGTTCAGTGGCTCTTTTTAATTTGAAGACTAGCCAAACAAAAGGGAAACTGTAACATCAAGAGAGAGATGCTGAGATTTGGAGAAGACACATTCATGTTGGTTGACTTTGCAGGTTTCTGGATCAATGTAATTTTTCAGTTAACAAAAGCATGAGGTTAATTTTTGACGATACTTTTAAAGCTTCGATGACCCTGAGTTTTAGCTATTCTTGAGAAACAGAGTGTACCTGTATGGCATTGCCAATAACCTTGATGTCATGAGTGATGTTTTTAGGCTTGTGGGGTTTTGTTTCGGGAAGTGGGGTGGGGTGGGGTGGTTTTAGGCTCTGATCTATTAGCACTGCTCTGTGGGCCTGAAGCAGCTGGGTCTCCCATCTTACAACAGACTTCAGGAAGACAGTCTGTGCTCATAAACGTAGAGCAGAGGTCAAGGGATACCAGTGTTGCATCCTACTGAGCAAAAGCCTAAGTAAATCTTGAGACAACATACAGCATTTTCTTGGCACCCAAACTCAATCCACATGGGGAAGGAGATAAGAGACGGTACCATATCTGTGTGATGTGCAACTTAACCTGAATTGTATTAAATCTATGGCTAGGGAGGCAAATCAGGAGCAGAAGTCTGAATTTCAATAGATCCAATAACAGGTTTTTACTCACAATTTTTGTCTGCTGCTTTTGCAAACTACCTGTCATTTACTATTCATTCTATTCATTCACAGTATACAGTTGCAGGAATCAATTCTTTGTGCCCACTATGGAAATCTCATGGCAGAAGGCCAGTTCAGTGAAACACCACAAAAATATCAGCAACAATAATTTACTATTTTATCTTAATTTTTTTTCTTGCTCTGGTTTACCAGATTCAGTTGCCTTGAGCGACACTTTGGTAGATAGCAGTGATCTCTATGCCAAATCTAGAGAGACAATCAGATTGTCATTCTCATTTTCATCCTCAACAGACTTTCAACCTTTCTCTTTAATCATCAGTGTTCAGTGCATCTATTAGGATAACGCTATTTGTGGTGGAGTTTGTGTAGTGATGTGTGTGTGTTTATGCTCTTCATACGACATCTGTTAAACACGGCTGCCATAGTTATTTCAACACAATGCAAAAAAATTGGTTTAGTTGTGAACTTTGAGTTTCATGGGCTAGTAGGGAAGAAAGGCATTGGAAGGGCTCAAAAAGTGTGAAAGGCAGTTAAAAAGGACTTATATGCTTTATTTGGTCTAATGTACTAGTTTCACCACTTAGCAGGTACATTCAGTGCGGACCTGTGGTGCTGCTGCAGCACCTGTGCAAATCACTTGCTCTGTCTTTGGCTTTTTTCACTTTCTTTTCTACCGTGACACAACTGTCTTCACCTAATGTACAACAGGTCCTGAGTTTTAGTTTTGCATGTGGTCAAAAGCAGATAAACTCCTTTCACTCTTCATGCAAATCAATATTATGGCAGGTAAGATGTCATTCTGTGGCTATTCTGTATTTTATAGAGTATTCTGTATTCTGTATAGTATTTCTATAGTAATTCTTTTGCTGTCTTTTAATTGTTTCGAGTATAGTATGGGATATATAAACCACACGATGGGGATCTGTGAATCTCCATCACATGCATGTCACACACGCACAGATGACAGGATTATCAACCTCTGATGGCAGAATTAATTTTGTTAACCTTATCTATAGCAGAAAGGGAAAATATGCAGGTGGTGAATAAATAGTATGAAGAGATAATAGAATTACTCAGCCTCATTAAATGGCTACACATTGTGCTATTTAGTAATGCACTCAATAGCCAGGTGTCTTGAAGAGCAGGTACAATAGATTATTAACTGTAGGGGGACTACACGCATAAAGACATAACTGTTACGGGGATTCAATGCATTCTGCTCAGCACCATATGCATAGAGACATAAAACAGTTATTATTACAACATTATCTCAGCTTGTCTAACACAGCTATCCCTATCCTTTCACTCAGTCCTCTTTTCTCTGCTTTCCTCCTTTTTCTTTTTGCAGACTCTAAATCTATAAAGGAACATAACAAAATCTTTCAAATTGAAATCTCACACCTCTCCACCCTCCTTAAGAAAGGAATGCATGCTATCAACAATACACATTAATCAGTTATAAATGAAAGTAATAATAATCTGCCATGCTCTTCTGCCTATTATCATAAGTAGCATGAAATGATAATTTAATAGTATGCAGTACTTCACTTCATCAATAAAAGTATCCAAGCAGCAAAGCACAAACACTAACAAGTGTGCAGCACAGTCAATTCTCATCGCATCCCCAGGACCTGATTCATTTTTCATCAGCCGTAATGCCAGCTTGCCAAGTCACAGAAGGGAGGAACGAAAGCTGCTGCTTCAGCCTCACTAATGTGTGAGAGGGAAGAGGGCTGCCGCTGCCTTAGCACTGCCTGCCCGAAAAGCCGTAATGACCCCGTGGTGTCGTCAGCAGGGACCCTACCCTCATCTTCTGCTGCTACTGTTGTGGCTTTTTTCCAGTCCTGTACAGCTGCTGAGAACAGCCGGCTCTTCCTTTTCTCATCATCTTATCTCACCTTGGAAATGAAGATTGTCTCACGTTTGGCTCTTAAAATGGAAAGTACCGCAACCGCACGGAGGTGCCGTGCGTGGTAGTCAGCGGCTGGCTGACACATAAGCGCTGCGTTGCTGGGACTCCATTTGCAGTTTGGTTGGCCCTTCGTCAGGTTATTATCATCGTTCCCATGCACGCAGGCCTTCGTCCTTACACATACCGATTCACCAGATGAAAACTTTCATCCCGAAGAAGCTGATTGGAAATGCTCTATCAAAATGCTCTATGGAAAATGCAGTTTCCACAACATAAACATTTACCATGTTAAAAGATCTATTTTGCCTAAAGTGAAACAAAATGGAAGTGTTTTCTTACAAGGAAGCTGTGACTTGTATCTCATCCACCTGTCACTTCAGAGGGCACTCTGTCCTTCGAAGGTTATTGCTGTCTTTCCTCAGCTTTGACTGACAGTGCCCTTATTGGAGGTACCGCCCCGCTCGCAGAGCCACGGAGGTCAAGGCAGTGCTTGCCGTACGGCTTCTGCGTGGCATCCTGGCACCTGCATTAACACTGCATCAGGTGAAAATGCAAATGCTTCAGCATCCCAAAACTGACTTTGCTTTTTTAAAGCTGACAGCCCTGCAAATGATTTTTCAGCACATTTTTGTTTTTTAGGGTTGTCAATACACTTGAAATTATAATGTAGGAAGACAAAAAACCTGACAGTAGAGTCCTGTGTTTGTTTTAACTTTGATGAATAAAACTATGCCAACGTGTCTGTTCCTGTAGCAGTTTACCAGTATGCTTATATGGCACATACAGTTCCTATACGTACAGTAACATTGTGGTAACCAGCTCAGAAGAACAGTACTGGTGTTTATTTAAGTGTATATAACCTTTTTCAAATAAGGCTACACACCACCTGAGAGTGAGCTCATGTCTCCCCTGCCATTTACATGTGCCTGTAATTGAGCCATCTAGGAAATTCCAGGCAGAGATCGTTCTTGTAGTCCTACAAAAGGATTGAATGTCAGATGCAATAATAAAAGTAAGAAAAGTTAGGAAGACGCACTCATAATTCAACAAAAGTTACAGGACAGTGGATGAAAAAATTAAAGAAAATTTCCTTCAGAAGTTCAAGGTTTGTCCTTCCTTATAGAAGGGGAACTATAACAGGCCCATCTTAGCTGTCAATCCTATTGTTAATTAAAATTTATGTTGCAGTGGTTAGAAGATGCTTTTTCCTCACCAGCTTTTAGTAACTAAAAAGTGGAAAAATTAATAGAATTTTAAAAATTGGAAGCTCAAAAAGCTAAATTTTGTCAATTTTAAATTCTTAGTAAAAAGGCATTTTTCATGTAAAATTTCTCATTGGATATTTATAAAAGTGTTAGTCCAGGTCTGGTAAGATACTAAAAAGTGGAAAAATTAATAGAATTTTAAAAATTGGAAGCTCAAAAAGCTAAATTTTGTCAATTTTAAATTCTTAGTAAAAAGGCATTTTTCATGTAAAATTTCTCATTGGATATTTATAAAAGTGTTAGTCCAGGTCTGGTAAGATTGAAAAATAATTTTATCCTCTAGATAAGTACTAACAACATTATATGTTCTTGAGTTACATTAAGAGTCAGACAAGCTACAGCTGCTTACATATTCAGTTAAAAGTTGTCATGTAGGCAATTAGACACAGTCTATGCTATGTTCACATCACGGCTGTGACATGATTTCTAACTGCGTTGAGTTGTTCCATGCCTAGTTTTCGGTTCTGATGCTCAGTGCAGATTTGCCAGACCTAGAGCTCAATGACACTTTTTCGAAAACTCTGTTGTTCCCTTCCTGTGTTAGTACTAATAGCTGTGAAGTGTCAAATCTCCACGCTACCTAGCCATTCAGCCAGTTAAGTAGAACTTATTTTGTATTTGCTGCTTGAAAGGAGATTCCCAGAGGATTTCAGTCTGTGAAAGGCTGAGCAACAGTGCTCAAAAATATAAGAATTGGTTTAATATGCTTGGAAAAGGGCAGATGTGACTATATTACTCCATTACATACGGAGGAAAACTAAGACATAAAGATATAAAATGACTTCATAAACCCAGAAATGCATACTGTGAACATTTCACTTCTTTTTATTTATCACTCCAACCACCTGGTAGTCCCAGCAGCTAACCCAAACTTTTGGCTAGATGAGGAAAAAGTATTTCTTCTGGAAAGCCATCCTTGCATTGCACGCTCAATATGTAACCAAGTGGTTGTGTCAAGTGGAAAATAACAATTTTATGACAACTTTTTCTGTACCATTCCTTGATAGTGCTCCAAACTTTATTACATGTAATGACATATTACTGAAACACAAAACTGCTTTCAGTAGTCACTACAATTCCTTTTTTACTTCCCACCATATGACTCTGATTTTAAAATGAGAATTTATAATAGACACTTCCTCTTTTTACGGTGTCAGTTTAACATGTCCTGTCTCGGTGACTTCAACACGAAGAAATCTTAGCTAATTCTATAGCCATAATCATAGGTAATAGTTAATGTTGTTATTTCATATTATTTTTAGGTTTCTTTAAAAAGAAATTGTTTCAAACTGAAATAGTTACTAGTTTCCAGATTCCATTGGGAAGAACGACTCAGCATTTAGTGCTGATTTTAATGCTTGGGTTCTGGATGAAGCACATCTGTGCTTTCCTGAAGAAGTACCTTGCCAACATCACTGTTATCAGAGTATTACGGGAACTTGCACACCAATGTAGCAACTCTACTTGATATTGTTCTGTGACACAATTAGAATTACAAAATCATTTAGGTTGGAAAAGACTGATTATTACTACAAATAATCTCTCCTTCTAAAGCTCTCTCTTGTCCTGTTAATTATTCAGTGATTAACCTTAGCCTTTCACCTAAAGGAAATTTTTCCAAGTTAATGCAATTTATTTTCAAACAGATTTCAGTGGAGAAATCTACCACTGTGTTATTGCACCCAATATGTAACACTGAGACTTTTCTGTGTTGTATGCATACATTGACATAGCTAATTTGTGGAGGTTTTGACACCGACTGAGGAAGTGGTACAGACATATAAGTCTGAAATAGCACATCCATGAGACACAGAAGAGAAAAGTAAATCTAATGATGTGTTAGTATTCAGCTGGAATCCACCCATTTCATGTGGAATATGCTGATGTTGTAAACATGGCCCCTTAACCTCGCTTTCCCTCTCCAATATGTAAAAAGAAAGCAAAAAAAAAAAAAAATAATGTTGCGAAAGTTGCTAAGGAAATCTGAGCAAGTTGAATTGCAGCAGAGGTACTGTTCTGTTTTTCCTGGCTCCTGTCTTTATGATCATTGCAATGGGCCTGTGTGTGTTTATATTGGTCTGATCACAGCATAGACAAAGAAAAGTTGCCGTGTATGCTGATGAAAGGAAAAACTACAGCACACCTCCTCCGCTTTCTCCTGCAATTCCCGTTCTCATGAGCTAGAAAAATAATTTAAAGTAGCAGTAGGTGAATTCCCTGCACCCAAATCAATGGGCAAAAAGATTGTATAAGTCAGTTTATACAGGTCTAAGAATTTATATAGTATCTGTGTGGCTTCCAGTACTCTTTTCTGTATGAATGAGAGTTATCGGAAATCTCTGAGAATAAGTCAGGGCATATAAGCATGTACAAGTGACTGTATCTGTTCATGTTTGCTGGTGTTGGCATTGACCATCAAAGCTTTGCTGTTCTGCTTCTACTTCATCTTCTTGCTTTGCCCTGAATGTTTGTCTTCTGAGACAATCAGTTGTTTGTCCGTGAAGACTCATTTTAGAAGTTCATTTGCTCATGTACACAAGTTGCCTGATGCTTTCACACAAGTATTATTTAATGCACACAGGACAGCTATTGCAAACCATGTAGCTATTTAGTCCTTCTGATGGTTTTACTTCATTTGTACTCTTGCTGGGTCTTCACAGTGGAAGGTACTCCTTCACATGTGTGGGGTTGCAGTCATAGGAATAAGTTAATACAAGTACTGAAGCAAGTGGCATTGCCCACCATGAAATAAAAAACTGGATGTTTTGGCTTCTCACTTGAGTTCCTTATTGCACATAATGCTGTCTGCCTTTTTAAGGTTTCAGTGTAGTTTTTTTAATGTGGCCCTGAAAAACATCCCATTACTTTCAGCTAGACAGCAGTTTTCAGTAGAAAGGATCCTTCTCTGTCTTTCTAGGTTACTTAAACTACTTTGATTTTCTGCTTCTTTCCTTGTTTTCCTGGAGTACCATCAGGAGATGGCAGTGATAAATGTAATGCCTGGTTCTTTCTTGACATTAACACCACTAAAAATAAGTTCTCACAAGCAACTCATTGCTTTCTCCCAGGGAGTCAAGTAAGTAGTGACACAATATAGATTCTCTCAGCTTGTGAAACAATGATTTTCAGACTCTGTGCAGAAAGTACAACCAATAGAAAAAGAAATCAGCAACCAAATAAAAACTTAAGGGAGATGTTGGGGGCAAACAATGACTTTCATTCACAACTGTTCTGGCGTTGTAATGAGGCTGCATTGCAAACAAAAAAACCCAGTTCTATAATTAAATGGAGGGGAGTTGTCTGTAGAGTAATGACGTTTTACTACTCCCAGCTATCCTTGTTGCACCAAAAAAATAAAGATAAAAATCTCCAAAGAATGAAAGCTTTACAAAGTTTGGACAGACAGCAAAAGTATGTTCAGTGATAAGGTCACAGCTTCTGCCCTGCCCTATTCTAGCTGAGAGAGCAGCAATAGAAAAAATAGCCACCTCTTTGCTGGACTAATGGGAAGACTGATTGTGTTAAAAATCTGAGCCCAAGTGCGAGAAGAAAAATAGCTGTTAGTTTTATAAAATAAAGTCAGCGCTTTATTATTTTTTTCATCGGTCTTGCTTTTGACAGAACTCCTGTAATAAAACACTGTGAACACTGTAAACAAAAGCTATTTCTTGAAGAATGTTGGTCAAACTTTTTTTTTTTTTTTTTAAAGCAAAATATTATATCTCCAAAGAATAAAAGAAACAGTTTAAGTAATATGATGGCTGGTTGGCAAACAGTGTAAGGTTCATCATTCCCAAACAAGCTCTGTGCTGTTGCTTTTTAGCTTTGATGTCACATTTCTGCTTCTTCATTACAAGGACTCTTTTCTATCACATATGGATGTACTGAATAGTAGGGTGGTATAAAGATGTTCAAAACGGTTTTCACCAAGGGCTAGTGCTGCCTTTCATTTTTAAATCTCACATTGAAAGCTAGTTACAGACCACTTGGCTAGCCCAAGTAATCAACACCTTTTCTAAGGAACTTTGTCTCCAAAGGAGGTCAATATGCATTGCTGTGCACTCCTTTTTACGTTTACTCATATATGTCTGGGGACATGGTTCTCAGCTCCTTACACAGAGATGCTCAAGAATTTCTAATCAATAAATTCATTGCTGCAAAGCCATTCCCCTGCCATGAGAAACACAGAAAAACTTTTGGGACACTACCAACACATATGTATTTCTTTACTGTGAGGATCATCACAGTCAGGATTAGAACGTAGTTCAGCCATGTGAGAACAAAAGCATACTTAAAACAACTCTAAATACCTATAGCAGTTCCTCTGTGTGTGTAAAATGGGTCTGGACTGAAAATCCTACTTAATTTGGATTAACTGGGCAGTATAGACTTACACTTAAGTCACAGCTTGCTTTTAACTTGCTAGCTTGCACATGGGTGGCAGGGTAGCCAAAATCTGACCACCTGGAACTTGGTATCATGTGCAAAATCTTTCCAAGAAGTTAAATATTTTGAAAAGCTGCCTTTGCTGAACTCTGGCTATCTCTGCTAGATCGGAGCAAGCATGTTAATTAGTTCTAAAGCTGGAACTAATATTTCTATATTACACTTAAATCACTGTGACTTCTACAGAAAGTATCTTCAGTCAGTACTTGTACCTGTATCATTTTATGGAAGCAAACACAAGATCATTAACTTCTGGCATAAGAAGTCATTGGATTCAGCAACATTTGTATAGTTAGCAACATTCAAAAATCTGTACTGTTGACATTAGTTCACTAAGAACCATATTTGCAAAACTGAGTGCTCCATCCAATACAATTCCTAAACCTCCATTTACATCAAAAAAAAAAAAAAAGAAAGAAAGAAAAAGGAAGAAGTAATTACATGGAAGTACGTATTCACATGTATTACCAAATATTTGTACTTTTCAATTTTTTTCTGCAAATTCATAGATTAAACAAAAAAAACTACATCTGCTATTGCACCAGTTAGTTTTAAACCTGTGACTTTGATGGTTTATTTCAGTGATTCTCAAGTTCTTTGAACTATGCATGCTTGCCATCACATTTTTAATTCAAAACTATACAAAGGTGGTATTGTTCTGCAAGCCACTGAAGACCATTTGTGGCTGCAGACCACAATTTGGGAACTGATGGTTTATTCTCCTGAAAATAACTTTGTTGTACTAATGTAGTCTGCTGGGATATGGAATTGATGGCTTCGTTAATGCTTGTTGCCAGACGTTTAGTCTCTGTTTTCATACATTTTGTTTTGGAGCTAATTATCTACAAGATAGTTCAGTTTTACAAGACTGCTGCCAACCACTGAAGAAGAGATGGTATGGCAAAAGATGCTATGCTGATTGGAGCTCAAGACCAGACTTTATGACTGGAGCACCTGGACTCTTGGAGCATCAGCCCAACACAACTGCTCATTTCCAGCAGCAGTCCTCTTCAGTTCAACATAAGCTACTCCTCAAAAGTCAATTTTCCAGTGAAATTCATACTCTGTTCTAGAAAGTAATTCTGCTGGAGAGAAATAGCAGAACAACTATTGAGCAAGCAGTAGGAAATGTGCTTTTGGTTGTTGGTGCATTTTGTATTTGGAAATCTAAGTTTTGGTTAAGAGGAGAAGGAAATTAACTCTCTTATTTATTGTCTGACCACCTAAAATGAAATGTATAGATAGTTGCACCTTTGATATGCAACTTGCTCTTTTATTTATTCTATATTTTAAAAGGTTCCGAAATAAAGGAGTACACATTAATTTATTTCATCTTCATTATTTATTTTTGCAAGCTGTTAAAGCTGTGCTTTATTTATTGCAAGTCATCCATACATAATTCTCTGTAGTTTAGAAAACTGCATCTAACATTTTCACCCCAACCTTATAAATTGCATTGATTTATTTCTGTCTCTGAGGCCTACAACCATTTATTACAACAACAAAACATCCTCCAATTCTGGTGATCAAGGAACAAAGTCTACTCGTTTACTGTGTAGTGAGAATTGACAGATGGCCAAATGGGGTGATAGATTTGATTTTAATGTGTCTTAAGAGAGTAAATGAACCAAAGGCAATCTTCATCTCATGTGAAAAGTTGGATTTTTGTGTGGCTTTTCTGCAAGTGAGGTGCAATTCTCACAGCACTTCATTGATTTTCCAATCAACCATGACCACTCAGATGGCAAAAAGCAGGGTCAAAGAATTTTTATAAAGGATTTTCTTTTTTTACTGTTTGTCTAGAACTGCACAAACAAGCCTGAATGTATATAACAAAATACTCTTCAGTGTTTTGTGGGTTCCCCCCCCCCGAAAAATCTTTACAGGTTTCATAGGTTATGTATTTTTAATTTTGCATTAAATGAAGAGGTTTTGTCAAGAGAATCATTTACATCATAAAGATAATGAGGATAAAATTTCCTCACATCTCCCTACCTGTTATTTTAGCATATATCATCGATAACAAAGCACTTTGCATTTCTTATTTTAAACTTTGAGTAGGGATAGATTTCCTGTTTCAGAACATGAAATAGCACATGGAGCAATACAATAAAGCCAAAATGCAGTAGATCACAGTAGCTTTTCCATGCACTAGGCTCAAACAGCAATATATTGTAAGTCCTTACGCATCATTAGAGGCACAAAAAGTAATTGTACAGTGTGTGTCGAATAGTGTTACCGTGTTAGACCTCAGTGTGTTTGGGGAACTGGTGAAGAATCTCTAAGGCAGGCTTGAAAGTTATCATATGGGAGCATAAACACTTCCACCCACAGGTAGCAATATCTCCCCAAATATAACTACAATTTAGGGTCTGAGTGTTTAGCAGAAGTGAAAATACTTACAAACTTCTCTTGAACTAATTGGTCTTTTTGTAACATCATTGCAGGTTCGGTGAAATATGGATGGTGTGCTATAAGACATACTGCTTTTCAGTCAGATGACATGTCACGTGGTACCTCTTTAGGCGGATAACGTCATCCAAAATGGTGAATCATGAGCAGATGGGCATTTGCCTACCCTACATTCTGCCTGTTTTGCCACTGTTAAATCAAAGCCAGCAGCTCTTTGAAAGGAAAAATTGGATAAGACTGGGTGAATTAGATGAGTGTCTCAACAAGTCAACTGGACCATGAGAAAAAGTACTCAGCTGACCAAACATAGACATAATCATAGACATGGACAGTGTACATACCTCCAGACATTTTCATCTTCTAGACTCCTTTTATCAACAACGTAGAAAATTAGGATATTTTCCAGAGTAGTTTGTTTCATCTTCAACTCATTGTTTCATACAGATGAAACTAATCATGTCCTAAACCAACTCGTCTCTCTCCCACCTGTGAAGATAGTCTGGGTTCATGAGTTTACACGTGGCATTAGTGGATTGCCAAGATGGAAGGGGACTTCTGGATTATGGGGCCTCAGGTAATTAACTGCACTTACTATATCTGTCTAAAGTCAGCTTTGATTACATAGTGAAATTTTACGGTAATTAAACAGACATTCAATATCTAGGCTCAGGTCATGTCTTACTGTGCTCTAGCACATCAAGAAGCAGAAATTTAGATACTACGCAACCTATGAAATGCCAATATTTTTGCTGTATCTACTTAGCTACGTCAGATCCATCTCTCAGTTCAAAGACTATGCTGTAATCGTGGGTTGTTACCATTTCGTGAGACTGCCTTGCAGGAGGATCTAGCATCATGGAGGAGATGTTTTCATTCTGTCCAACTTGTATCCACAATCATGATACTTTTCTTGAAGGTGTCTTACTTTACTATTATTATTACCAGCATGAAAATATACACCAGGTTTTCAGTTAAGGTATGCAAAGTTCTCTTTCTCTCCTCCTTGAACAGTTTCTGAGGACCTACTCATTCTTGAGGCCCTGCCACAGTGAAGACAACATGCTATTTTGTTCTGTAATGTAGCATATAGTTACCTGCTCATGCCTTTCAATTTGTCTTGGAGCAACGTTTTGTTATTTGTTCGGCACAATTCACATATTGTTTGGAACAATGCACACTAATGCCGTGACATTCAGACTAAACAAATTGCAATAATTTTCAACCTCACTAATTATTTGGATATATCCAATTATTTGCATGGGCAAATGTGTCTGTGTGCATGTGTAATAGTGATTAATAATCCCTATCCTGTTATTGACCTATCATATACACTCTGATTGAACTCAATAGGAAATGTTTGTGCAGAATAATTGTGAAATCAGAGTATACATATAATTAAAAGATAATCTGTAAAAAGTAGAAATTTAAATACAGAAACACATGTACAAGTTATATTTCCTGAAATGTCTGTGCTGTTGACAGGAAGAGGAATGTTGGTTCCAGGTTCTTAATTTTGAAAACTTTCATATGTGCCCATCTTCCTCAGTTCTGTGCTTCTGTCTGTTGCTGCTTAGTGCCTTGAATCATATAAAAATAATTTTCAATTCATATTCTAAGCAATACTGTTCTTCCTAAGAATATAGTTTATGTCACAGTGCATTTGTATCCCAGATAAACTTTCCCCAAATATTCTTTTGGAGACATCGACATGGTTGTTGTTAATGTTTATTTACTCAACAATAATCTTTACAAATCCTTAACAAGCTGGATGTTACCAGTGTGTAATTTCTCATTTGTTAGTTAATCATCCTGATAAAATGCCTAGCCCAGAGAAGCTCCAATACATCAGTTATTAGCCACAGTAAATACTGGCTTAGAAGAAAACATCCTGATAATAAATGGAAAATAACACCATGCTGATAAACTGTAAACAACAAAATTATTCTTATTTTATAAAAAGGGAAAGGAAAAAAAGAAGCAGCCTCATGGATCTGTGACGCCTGTGTGTTGCACTCAGTGATTCCCCTTAGTACAAGTTTCAAGAGAGAAAAGCCTGCAAGGGGGAAGTTAAACCAGTCTTACAGAATCATTTCAGGCTGGTGGGATGCTACCATCTCTCTGTTGGTGGATTACAGCCTATACATTCATATAAAACATTTCGGTTTTGCTCAACCCGCATCTTTACCAATCCTGTTTCTTTTCAAAGACAAAAAGCTATTGAAGAGTTTGCTCTGCCAGTGCTGGCGGAATTTGATGAACCTTACTTAGAAAAGTGAAAATTCAAGAGACCGAGGATAACAGGCCTTAAATGACAATGAGATAATATTAGGAACAAAGGAAACAAATTACTCAAATAAGAGCCAAAGGACTGACAATAGGGAAGAAAAATATTGAATAGGAATTGAGAAAATGTTCTGATGATAAAGTCAGGAATGGGGCACATGTGCTGAAGCATTGCAACTCTGTTTAAGTAAGTCATTAGTGGCCTTACTGTAATGAGTCAGTCCTGCAAAATGCAGAGGAGGAATCAAAGTCATGTACACGCAAAAGGTCTTTTTTTGCCCCTTTAAGCTCATGACAATAATTCCCTGATATTTTACAGAAAAAGGAACAGAAAATATTACTGTAAATGCTACTCCATCTACTTTTGTAAAATGGCAGTTACCAAGGCTTTTCAGCATGAGCCAATATAAATGAAGTCTACCCACCCAAAACTTCCCTGGGATGCATAAACTGATGAGAGAACCACATTAAAATACTGGACTCATTATTATACCTTTGCATGAGAAGGTGATGTTATACATTTCTTAAACTGCAAGGGTTTGAAAGATTGACCTAAGTATAGGTTTAAGTCATAAACTAACTTTCTATGTACTTCTTTCATTCATAATATTAATTTTGCTGCAATACATAAATATATCTAGAAGGAAAGAGGATGCGTTTAGTAGCTAAATCAGATAAAAAACATCTGAAAAATATAGGAATGCATCAGGAACAGAGCAGCTTTTCATTAATCTCTCACAAACACAAACATAGTATGCATAAATTTGTAAGAGGACAATTTTAAATTTGCATGTTATTTACTCAGCATAACCACTCCTTTGGAAACATTAGTATTTCTCTTGCATATAAGTATTTACATAATTTTAAAATTGTGTATTATTTACCCAATAGACCATAAAGGCTCCATGCAGAGCAGTTACAGAGATCCAGAACATAATAATGTCTTAGATAAATCTAGTTTGGAGTCATCTGAGTGCATTAGATGATTAAAAAATTATATACACATGCGCATTGGTTTGTTTTTTAAGCAGTAATAGGGGAACCATTTTCCTTACCCTTCATAGCTACCTCAAAACAACAGAACAGACTTTGTGCTGTATTATCCCATCTTGTGATTATGGGAGTTTGGCATCTAGTGAGGGGAAAATGTTATTCTTCATTTACACTGTAGATTTATGCCCCAAGAATTAAAGACCATTTTGAGTTAGAGACAAAAAGCCTGTAGGACTACTGTCTTTCTTTTGGCCCCTGTTATTGCTCACTAGCCCTAAGTATGAATTTCTGCATATTATGCAGTGATTGCTGAAGACCTGAAGGTTCACTAGGTACTGTTCAAAGGTTTCATGAGATGCAGGGCTACGTGTGCCCGACTCACTTGGGGTGAAAAGTTCCTGCAGGTGACTGTTAAAAGACCTGAATGAATATTTCAGCTATTAAATGTTCACAACAAACCACTCTCTGAAAATTAAAAGAAGTAGGAGCTGTCTGCAAAAGTTTGGTAAATCATATACAGCTAAATGTCAGAAAATTACAGTTGGCTCGTGTTTTATCAAAAAGGAAGAATGAAATAAGAGAAAAAAACCCAAGTCCAAATATGCAAGTAAGCAATCAAGATTAATTTTCTCAATTCTGTTTAAAGTCACTGAGGTACAAAACAGCTCATCAATAACTGTACCCAATGCATGTTTTCTTAAACATAGAAAATTGCTAAATGCATTGTATTCCCACACACTGATGTCTTCCACCCGATTCTCATGTGATGACTTCATGTTGGTTTTGGTGGGATATTTTAAGGCCTTATATTCTTAAGGCATGAGGTTCAAACAAACCTTTTGTTTCATATTTTGTTAGTTGTTATCCCCAAAAGGTGCTTACTGACCACTGAGAAATACTAATGTTGGCAACACAGTGATGTGAGAGCAATTTACCTCTTTCACAGTAAGAAAGAACAGTTCAGAGCACCTTTATTAAAACACAGCTGAAATATATGTACCTTGTTCAGCAATCTCTGTCACAGCATATGCAGATCTACATTCAGAAAATTAATAATGATCTACGTCCACTGGTAGAAAGACCTCCTCAGCAAATCAGAACAGACCCCATTGTGCCTCTTAAAAAACCACACATCCAAACTACAAAAAAAACGAGGAAAACATCAGAAGCAGAGTATTTTGGCAACATAACCAGAGAAATGTGAGATTAGCCCTTAAGGGAGTTCTTATTCAGAAGTGGATGTAAATGTATTCATCAATGCAAAGAAATGCATAGTGTGTTATATACACAATACATCAATAAATAGCCATGCATTAAAAAATAATGAGATTTTCTATGAAACAACATCCTGTGGTGTTTAGGGTCATAAAAAAGATAGTAAAGGAAGGTGGGGGGGAAGATTATGTGAAAAATCTGATTAAAGTACTGAAACCCCATCCTATATGTAAGATACAATAAATATTTCATTGGCTAACTGTAAACAAAAGAACAAGTGCAGTAAAATGTAATTAAAAATGTAAAAGTGTGGGGAGTGATTTATTTTACCACAGTGATATTAATATTAGAAATGGTATGTAAATAGATATCAAGGTTCTGCTGCAGAAACAGTGGAAAATGACTGTTCATTTTCTATAATGAGCTTTCATCTTTTTGACTTTTGCTTTAAGTACTTCCAATGATTTATGAATAATGACGCTCTTAGCCATTGGAAAGCTCTAGCAAAGCTTCAAATTCTGGTACTTCCTAAGAGATATTACTTACAGTTTTTTATGATTTTTTTTTTTTAAGCCTGGTCAAGAGGTTTAACACAGAGTATTTTGGCAGAAATACAGATTGGTTCACACTTCTGGCTTGTCATGTAAAGAGCATGAGGCTTCCTTGTGGTTTGTGAGCCCAGGCCACGGTATGAGAAGACAGAGAGGCGTTCTGGCTCAGCAGCAGCTGGCACTCCACAGGCACAGCAATTCTTAACGTGCGAAGCATGCTGCCACCACATGCACAGCTTTTCTCCTTTCATTTCATCCTACTTAGGTCTATTGAACAATTTCCTAGCGAAGAACACTCTCCATGTAGCCCTTGCCTTTGAAACGCGTGGTACTACTGGTGAGACCGAGCTCTGGTTTTGCATCTGGGCTGGCATTGTTGCTGCTACAAAGTACCCCGGGCCTTTCCTGACAATTAATGACAAGCTGGCTTAATGAGTTAGAGTGTATCATAGGAAATTGTGGCTCATGGTAAAATAATTGCATTTCTGCCAGCCCAAGTGTCAGGCTGTAAGTTCCACTTATCCACAGCTTCAGGGTTACAGAAAGCTGCAGCAATTCAGCTCTTGACCCCTCTTTTTTGAAATGGTGCAACACAAACCCAGAGGTTGGGACATGATGGCAATCAACAAGTGCTATCTGTTTGTTTAGATATTATAGTTATATAAGTACTGGAAAGGATTCATAATTCCTATGACTGTGCACATTAGATTTAAGTTAAAAACATATCACAAATAAAGCCTTAAGTATAGAAATGCAATTTCAGTATAACCACCACTGCTGATAACACAGGCAATTTAATAGATCAAATTCCTTCTTCTTCCAATAACTTCTTATCCTTTCAGTGCCAACTCATTTTCAAACACCCAAGGGAAAAAAAGACTACACAGCATGACCTGGAAGGCTACAAATCAGGGCTATTTTAGAACAAAGTAAGGTGAGAGGAACAGTACATTTTCTATGAAAATGTAGTTTCATTGAAATCAAACTGCTGGAAGGGAAAAATGTCAATGGGAAACTGCTGAACTAAATAATTTAAGCTTTCTCTCTTCATTATCTAATTCTTTGACATTACTGAAACAAAATAATTCAACATGACAAATATGCATTCTATTGATTCCTGATTGAATTGGTTTAAGTTCTGTATTCCGTAAGAGGGAACACATTAACTTTTCTTTCAAATAATCTTATTTTGCTGTTCTAAATCTCTTCTTCCAGCTACTCCTTCCCTCTTTCAAAACACTAGTGAAATTTCTGCTCTACCTTCTTTCTTGATACCATGTACAAATTTGTTGTATATTGCTGTTACCTCCTCAATCCCAAGATAAGCAAAGCCAAACATGATGTTATAATTCTCCTAGCTGTTGTTAGGAAGAAATACAGAGTTTGACCCTCAGACTTCAACACATTTACTAGAACTCCCTGGAACTCAAAGACAGAGTCTTTTCAAGTTTAATAAGGCTGTACATGAGGTCATTGGGTCACACTAATGGGTCGCATAATGGAACCAGGGCTCTGACAGGCCTAATAAAAGTGTATTCTGGTCTGGTTGGGTAAGAAAAGACTGAAATTTCAAACTCTTCAAAAAACTTTGATTACTAGAAGTCACTTTAACATTTTCTCTAAAGAACTGGGAACAGCTTATTGGTTTAAGTAACTACAGGATTCACAGCAGAAGTTTGAAGAGAAGGAAATTTCTATTAAAGAGACCTTTCTGGTGGTTTGGTACTTCTAGTATAAAAACAAATAGTTGCTCTGAAGTTTTAAAAATTGAGAAAAAAAAGCAAGAGTGGAAGGAAGGAAGGAAGGAAAGGCGGGGGCGGGGGGGGACACAAAGAGGAAAATGCTAGTAACATTTAAGACACAGAGCTTAAATTTTTGCTCGGCCAAAGAAAGAAAATAAGTTTGTGCAAGCAACTTCTTATGACATTTTCATCAAAATAAACAGTAGCAGATAAGTATTTATCAATGCTTATGATCCTACTGAAGTCAATAGAGGGTATGTTTGTGAGTACTAGCATGACAGAGTATGCATAACTGATGTAGACAGTTTGTAAAAACATGTTAGATATTGTGTAAAATCTGATATTACAAAATGTTTATCACTACGTGTTGTGCTGCTGAAAGCAGACGACACCAGAATATTCTTCAGGAACAAAATATATTTATTGGAATGAGTACAATGTCTGGTAAAGTTTACTAGCTTGTTTCAGTTGTACCACTTAAGGTAGGGATCAACCAAGTGATTGCTACAATGAAAAACTCAATGAAACCACTTTCTTCCATGTGTGTTTTAATATTATGGTGCTTTATCACTTTCCAGGAGGTGCATTCCAGGGCACTGAGCTCAGTACTGTCTGTGAGGGCCACTCTCCCCCTTGTTCTCTCGCCATGACTAAATAATGCATTCAGTGTGGTATTTTGGTTTGGTAAGAGTCTTGTTCTTATTGTTTTGTTTTCAATATGTACTTACTGCTATATGTTTATACTAGAAAAAGTAAGATCTAACACAAGTTCCTGGCGCTTGTTGAGACTGGTGATAAAACTCGGCCTTATGGATTACAAACCCGATGTCAAGGGTCAGCCCCCGAGACAGTTCTAAGGTGTCAGCCATTGTATTCCTCCCAGGCTCTGGGTCACTTCTTCCAGATTTGGAAGACTGAGGCAATTGAGTGTCTTTGAAGAAAAAACCACAACACCAAATGTAACTGAATTTTTTTTTTTGTTAGAAGCAATGAAAGTCTGGTTTCCAGGATTTAGACTTAACAGTATTGAGGGGAGATGTTAAAAATCACAAAAGATAACATTTGTGAATATATATTTAACTCCTCTGCAATTTTTTATGATATCATACTGCAAAATAACATTTCAAGAATTGCAAAAGATTTAGCTAATGTTTTCCCAAAACCTACCTATGTGCAGCAAAGAGAACGTTTTTCTAAATATCTAGATTAACATGTAGGTCAGCAGAGGGAAGACTTTTTATCAGGAAAGATTATGCTTAGTTATTTCAATGTAATCACAGAAATAAATGGACAGTAATTAAAATAGTAAATTTACAATTGCATTTTGAGTTTCTTATTGCTTCATCTCACTCCCACCACTGCCAAGGCAAATCTGTTGGATGTCAGCAATGGTACTATGTTTCTGTACTAATATGAAAAGAATTGGTTAGTAAGTCAAGATTGCATTACCTAACAAATATCTCCCTAGACCAGAAAGTCAACATTAAAAATACTATAGTGTAAAGCAGATGTTTTGATATTATATTTCAGAGAAAGCATTTCAGGAAAAAAAAAAAAATGAAAGAAAGGTCATTCATTATATATTTACATTACATTAGAAAGGAAAAACAAATAGATAACCTCTTTGCTAAAGAAAAAAATGTCTTCCAAATATAATTCATTCAGTCTCTTTACTTATCAGATGAGTGTTTTGATTTGGTACATGGTACAGCAATGTATTTCAGACTCTTTCTCAGTTGTGTTGTGGTGCTCTTGTCCATTTTGCACTATCTTCTGAATCTAATCTGTGCTACTGTTTTGTTTCTTAACAGATTTGGTATATTTGCAGTATTTAAAAAGTTATCAAACTTTCTCATTTGTAGACATTAATATGGCAAAAAGAAATCGGTAACTCTCCATTGAAGAATATATACAATTATAAAGAACAGAAACACTGAATGTTTGATCTTTCACGTATTCCTGGAATGACCCTTTTTATGCGTGAAATACTTATGCGTGTGTATAACTATCCTCGTAGAGTCTGAACTCAGAAGGTTTACTTGCAAGGTTGCAGTAATGAGCAGCCACAAGTATTTACAGCATCAGAGCTTAGTGATAAGTGGCTGAATTGCTAAGAAATGTCGTTTTATTGTCTTGAAAGAGTGCTCCTAGTTCACTCTACAAGAAACGTACAATTTTTTTCAAAGGCGACATAGAGTTTTCTTCCCTGAGAACTCATCAAACAAGGCAGTCCTTGGTTACCACCCTCCATCAGAATGGAAAAAAGGCCAATTCCGAAGTTACACCAGTCTAACAGAGCCTCCAGAGAGTTCCATTTCTTTAAAGGGAGAAGAGGTGAAGTAAATAATTATTTCTGTACTTGAGTCATTTGTAAATAAAATTTCATATATGGACACATTTTATCATTTCTAGCACATCCTCTTTGACAATGGACTACGATATCTTATCTAGCTGGGGCTTCCTAAGCACCTGAATTGTGTACTTCTTATGAGGGAAAAGGTTTCTGAAAGCACCAGTGCCCTGGTAGCCACTCTCCTTGTAATTCCTCATAATTTCTACTGTGACATTCTGCAGTGCTGCAACTCCTTGTGATTTCTACTGTAATATGCAGTAAGCAACTGAGGTGATTGTTCCTGCACAGCTTTTTATCTGGAGTATATTCCAGAATTACGCTATTAAGTATGTAACGCCATGGATTATAAAGCCAAAAAAAAGTCCAAGACAGTGGCCAAGCTACCCAATCACCTTGAATTGAATTCAACAGGCAAAATTTGAGCAAAGCAGATAAATCAAGGGGGAATAGAGTTTGAAACTGTTAAATCTGGACCAGTGTCATGGATGCAGAGCAAGACTTGGAAATTCAAAGACATAGAAATGAAGTTTGTTTAGATAGAAATCTTTTTGGTTTTAAAGTTAGCCTATCCCTGAAGGGAGAGATTTTCAAAAATGTCACAAAAGCATGGATATTTGGGAGCACAGAGAACAAGACATTCATGAAGCTGGCAGTATTACAAAAAAAAATTGTGAATCATGTAGAAACAATATTTGGATAGCTTTGCTGGACAGGTTCTGCCCTGATATATGGCATGAAAGAAGCATCACTGAGCTTATTCTATTAAAGGTAGACAATTTGAAGAGGTGCCTGAGGCTTATGATAATTTTCACTGTTATCATTATAATCATAATTGATTTAATTTCTTTATGTACTGCTATGTTTTTTGCTCTGCAACCTTTGCCTCAGTAGGCTGGAAATGTGAAAAGTCCCATACTTGCAGCAAAAGACCGCAATAAATTTCACTACCTTTGCCCTTTACTGTGCTTTGCCATTTGATTGGCATTCTTCGACTCCCCTGTACAGGTCCAACAACTTTGGAGAAGGAGGAGGAATGCCCACTGGAATGCCTCATCAGTCACAACACTGACTCTATAAAAGGTTAAAGAAGAACAGCATACAACTGTCCTCCATGGGCAAGGGTAGCTATTCAAACTTTCATGTTTTGTTCTTGTGACAGAGTCTGCAAGGAGAACATAAAATGCCACAACATGACTCCATTCTCATGACAGCAGCTGTAACAAAAATGGAAAATAATACAAACAACCCATTCTAGACTTGCAATTTTTAGACAGTAATCACTTCACTCTTTTTGGATTCTGTAGTCAAGAGCTGCCTGGCCTGTTCTCTTAGAAAAAATTCATGCCCTATCCTTAAAACAAAACAATTACAGTTAAGTCTGTTCTCTCAGGATATGTGATTTCATCAAATCTGGTCTATAAAAGGTTACTGTCTTCTAAGAGCAAAATGTACAATGCCAGTCTTTCAATTTACATTTTTCTTGGCCTACCCTGCAGATAATTAAAATAACAGTGGTTGTCCAAAAAAGAAAGGAGCAAAATTTAAAATTCACATTATCAGTTACCATTACTTATTGAGTCAGTATTGTTATGGAGAAGACTAGGAATTGCTAATTTTTCAAGTGCTGCTATCCAGTAGAATATGCAGTATACATATATACATGCATATATTTTTATATACATATAAATAAAATAATACTTTCAATGGCAAAGGAAAACATTTCAAATTAAAAAAAAATGCAATGGTCAGTTAAGCCATTGAGTTGCTTCTGTGCCTTTGAAATCTTTTAAGATAGACCTTCGGTCTGTATGCTAAAGACTCACCCACCTTGAGTTCTGGACAGTACATTGCTGTCTTGCTCTTATATTTATCTCCATTAATGGTATCCGTAGAAAGTGAATTCATCTCTCTCGTATTACTCTGTGTAAAAGAGTGTTTTACAGATGGGTTTGAGAGACCACTTTTTAGCAAGAGACAGGGACTTTATTAGTCTGTTCTTAGTAATACACTTTGAGAAGTTTAAGATTTGAAAGCAAAACAGAAAATTTAACTTAATCTCCATATTCAAAAAGTCCATCTTCATAAATCCATTACCTAACATCCAGTCAAAGGTATGAAACGTTACCAAATCAGGGCTATTCTGTATTATAAAGTCAGCAATGCCTGCACGTATTTAGTGTGGCATAACTGATTGTACAAAGTGCAAAGCAATGGCCAGCTACACCATAGGCAACCTGGTTATAGGAGCATACTACCATAGGGAGCAGCGCTTAGGAGGCGAGGAAAAGCATACCTTCACGGCTTCTTGAACATCCATTAGAGTGACACGATAAAGAAGAAGAAAAAAAAAAAAACAGAACAGAACTGAAATGGCACTGGGTGATGTCTAGATCAGACAATTAGGGCAATATTTTATTGGGTTTTGTTGGGTAACAGTAATAAGACGTAGCCTTGAGAAAAGAACTCTTAAAGTTGCAGTAAACAAAAGGACTGTAAATGAGGGAACATATGGCCTGAAGCGATTTTCTCAGTATTATTTACAAGTCATTATTTGTCTTAATAGACCTAAATTTTTGTCTGTGTATGAATTCAAGCAGGCAAATATAATCACATATTTTCTCATATTAGTAGAAAAGGAAGAAAAGGGAAAGCAGTTGAAGATACCAAATCAGCAAGCATTTTTGAGATTAATATTATGCATAGGAGCTTGATTTATTTGTCTATAAGACATAAAAGCAGCCACATTATGGATACACTGAGGGACACTTACTGACCTCTCTGACAGTATACAGCATGCTTTTTGAGATCCATTGATAACAAACAAAATCTATTTGTGAACCTTTTACTACAGAATTTTCTAGCCTTCCTACTTCATTACTGCTGGGGAAAAACTTTTCTTTGATTGACAAGATTTATTTCACTCTCTAGTATATTTGAAACCAGTCTTACTTTATGGCTTTATGTAGAGTTCAGTCAAGGTATACCCAAGATGACCTGCCTTCAGAGTAGCCATATATTTATAAACATCAAGTGTTTTGTTCAAACTGGATTGTTCTGTTGAAATACTGAGCTTTAAAATACAGCTCAAGAAATGTGTAGAGTACTTTTGAAGTTATAGCTTTTATTAATTTCTAAAATTCAAAATCAAAGTTTTAAAATTCATTAGTTCTTACAAAAATTAACCTGATTTAGATAGTACTTTTGTTCAAACTATGCTTTATTTAGAAAGAAGAAAGGATCTATAGAAAGGCATATTTTACCTGTGTTCTCACTGATATAACATTTTTTCAGAAACCAATGCAATATGTGGGAAGAGAGGAAATCGTTACGACACAAAATGTCAGCAAATATACAAAATAAGCAAAGATGTATTGCTAAATTATTCATGGATACACAGACTTTAAGGCCAGAAGGTCAATTGTAGCAGTAGCTTGACCTCGTATGTAACATGAGCAATCAAATTTCATACTTACACCAAAGCGCACTCAAAAGCTTGTGTTTGCTAAAGCATTCCTTTCAGAAAGACATCTAGTTTTGATTTATAAAAACTTCAGAAGTGGAAGAACTTCCTTGGTAGTTTGTTCCAATATTTAGTTATCCTTGCTGTTAAAAATGAGTACTGAATTTTTTATTTGAATTTGAGTATCTTTAAGAACTACCAGTTAGTTCATGCTGTGCTGGTTCTTCTCTGTCCCAGATTGAAGAGCCTTTATTACCAGTTATTTTTCCTCATGTAGGTACTTACACACCATAATCGAATCATTTCTCGATCTTCTTTCTGATAATCTAAGCAAGTTGAACTTCATAAATATTATATTGCAACACATTATTTTCAACTTGCAATCATTTTAGAATATCCCCTTGGCAGTTACAGAATCCTTATATATCACTGGGTGAAAACTTCTGAGCTATTTTACTTCAAATAGAAGAAATAGGATTTGGACAATTCAATCTGTTGACTTAGGATGATTTCAACTATGCAATCTAAAATAGGATGAGAAGGTGGTGTGCTGAATACATTGACCCAGAATTACATGCTTATTCTGAAAACTATTCTGCATGCATGTTATTACAATGTTAAATTTCACAAGTCAAACAGGTAAGTCAGAAAATGAAATTACAACCAGACCTTTAAAGGGAATAAAATTCACAGTGTGACAAAGGAAGAGACAACAGCTGACTGCACAAGTTAACAGGTAACTAATAAATGCTAGCTGTTTCATGTTATCTAATCCCACGATGAATTTTCAGACAACAGGTCCAAACAGTTGTAATCCAGGATCATTTCCATGTAGTCTGTTCCAGGACTACGGAAGCAGGCATTCTGCTGCTTATTCTCAGATGTAGATTTTTTTTGTCAGCTGTTGGGAACAAATGGTTATCAGGGAAGTACAGTAACTTCAAGTGGCTTAGCACCCTCCAAGACTGATGCTTGACTAGTAAAAGCATTGTCCTCACTAGTTGATGGCCACTGTGTTTCCTTACTGAGTCTCACACAAGTCAGCCAGAGGAAGAGAGGCCTCTGAAGGCAGGGCGCTACAGCTGTGAAGTGGCAAAGCACAACAAAACTGTCTTCTTTTGGTTCCTCTCTATTATTATTTTTCTCCTTAAGAGTTTCTTCTTCATTAATGATAGAGATTGGAAATTTTCCCATCAATCATGGGGGTGCCAGAGTAAAGTGCCTCACTGCCTGTTCGGCTAAAAGAACAATAAGTAAAAAAGTTTTGCTGATAATGTAATTCTGATTCAAGAAGAATCTCAACGGATCAAGAAAGATTTTATTTTTAAACGCAGGAGGAGGTATGCCAATAAACTTGTGAATCCTCTATATAACGTAGTACTGACTTTACACCTGCAATTCCATTACAGATGTGTAAGTGTTTTGAATAAGGAAAATTTCCAATCAAACTGGAGGGCAAAAATTACAAATTAATTGTCCACCATCCATTCACTAGAAGAAAATCATTTCAATTCACAAAAGCAAGCCATGTCTTTCAGTAGTTAATATACATTCTTACTTTTTTGTTCCTATTTTCTCTCACAGGATTACTGAACCATCAACTATTCTTGATACTGAGCTTAACACAGCCTAAGAACTGGATAATTTTCCCAGTGTGTAGGAACATAGGACTGGGATGAAGTAAGGTGAGGATCACTCAGTCATATACCCAGAAATTATAGCCAGCCATATAATTTTGTCTTAAAATGTAGTTGCTTGCCCCAAACCTGACTGCTCTAATAGACTTTCAATTGATTTTGAACCTATATTCATTCTTGAGTAACTTTGTGTTTATCCTTATGCCTGAACTATCCCTTAGTTAAAATACCTCTTCCCGTATTGAAAAAAAACTTAACCTTTCTGCAGGGCATCATAAAGTTAAAATTATTGTGCCAACACATTTGTGCATCTCTGAACAATGATTGTTGGATTTCTCTTTTGGATTGTTTTAAGAGAAATTTGCTAGTAAGATATTGGAATTTTAATTGCTGCTAGAACAGCACATAGAGTACTCAGAGCCCCATAGCTCTAACTGGGCAGCACACACAAAGAAAAAAAACAGCTTTATTAAAATGTTTCAACTGTTGCTTCAGCAGTTTTACAAGGACTGTCTTAAAGTAGTTATGCGATTGTAGCGGAGTTAAAGATGTCCTAGTTTCTACAATACACATTTTCTAGAAACTGTTTCATGCTATATATTACTTTTCTTATACCACTAAATGTACAGTTGCACTGTTTTTTACCTTTAACACTACTTGAATAGCCTGAAGTAGCATGTTGGTAATTTATAATAATATAGGATACCTTGGCTCTGGCACAACATATGTATTACAGTGTTTAAAATTAATCCAGGATATATTTCTGCATACTTGGGTTATATATCTACTTCTACACAACTAAGGCAGCCGAGTTTCCCTTCCCCTGCCAGGAGATGAAACGTAACCACCAAATTCTGCTCTGAGTTATATCTGTGAAAATCCATTAGTTTCAATGGACAAGCATATGTCAGAGCAGAATTTAACCTAATACATTACTTTCTACTTAGACTTGCTGTCATTTTCCCAATTTTTAAAAAAATGAACAAAGTCAATAAAAGCCAGAGTTAACAAAATGGATTTGGGAGATAATAATACCCATTCCTTCAACACAAAAAATAAACATTTTAACTATGTTCATTAACTCCAAGAGGAAAGTATCCTGTGCTGTTACACATCCTGTCCTAAAGGAATTAAAAAAAATATACAAAAGACTGTATGCCATGATCAATGAAGGCAGCTCTTGCAATGGCACTGGTAAGAGGTGCTTTCCTCCTCCCTCACCAAGCACAATCAACAGCAAGGGTTTCTAGATAATCTCTTGGTTTTAGGAAAACAGATTCTTAGTCCATTAATCTACTGCCATCATTTCAGTCCCTACTTGAAAGCGGGAGGGAGAAATTACCAAGAAAATATGCCTGTATACAAGTCTTTTTCTTCTTTTTCTTAAACTAGTGATACTATGATGAAGTAAATAACTTGTGTGTCTTTTAGTTGAAAGGCAACATTTCATGAGTGACATTAATACTTTAGGTTCTTTGGGGCTGGATATTAGACAGTATTTTAGTACCTGGTGGTATTTACAAAGGTCCCCTTTTCATGGAAGTGATGTATTTTGAGTGTCTTTTTTTTAGAAGTAGTTGCACTTGATTAAGAGTTATCAGGGTGACTGGATCTGAAGTGATAGGTGGAAACTTGATTTTTTTAGAAGAAAAACATGGGGAACCATGGTGGTTATAGAGTTCCAGTAATTACTGGAAAGATAATCTGTCTGGGCAGAAAAGTGCCCAAAACAGATATTGAGTGTAATATTCCAGTTCCTTTACCATCTGTTTCACAAATAATGAGTCACTGGAGCACACCTGATGTGGTAGACCCCAGGGAGATTGCAGAATTCAGGAGGGCTAAGTCAGGTTTCATAAGATATTTTTTTAGACCACATAGTGGGGGAAACATTAAATAGCTCAGAAAGGAGAAACACAAGTAGAATTGCGCATGGACAACTAGACTCCTTGAAGACATTCGAAAGTCTGTCACCAGCGGGCCTTTTTTCTGGTTAACATTGCAGTATATTATAACTTGTTACTGGCATGACTGGTAATGTGTATTCTTCACAACAAACATTTTGAACCCAGGTGGCACCCTAGAATCCAAGAAGCTAACTGAACACCAGAAAAAATACAACAGAGCGGTGAACTCAGGCAATGCAAAGAGTATTCACTATTGTATTTAATGATGTTGTCAAAATATTTCAGGACACAGTAGTGCTTTCATCCAGTTAGTCTAGAAGTGAAAACAAAACTTCCAAATATTTATAAACTTATTAAATGAAATGGGAGTTCCTTACATTTGTATGAAGTATTTCAGGATTTACTAAGCATGTCTTCAGCATATATACATATATAAATATATACATATATATGTACTCCTATATACAGTATACAGTTTACTTCATGTATTGAGCAGGAAGTGATAGTTTAACATTTTTGTTTGATTCCTCTGAATCTCACAAAGACCTTAGTATTATTTTTCCTAGAAAGTTATAATAGCCAAGAAAAGCGGAATTATCCAGCAGATATTTTTAAAATAGATTTTCTCACAGAAGAAAGTGAAAATGTCTAAATAAGTCTTAGTGTTAACACCTCCCAAAAAAGAAAACTACAAATCAAACTACAAGCTGGAACAGGGTCTGTAGAGGATGAACTGCTTTTCTCACCATTGACCTTTACATTTAGGTCATAATTACGGCTATGATTTTGACAGGATACTTTCAAAGTATTTCATGGTAGATGTCAGAATTCTTCACTATGAACACCCAAGGCTACCATTTCATGTAACTTTGACTTCAATAAAAAAATAGAGGAGATCTTAGCAACAAATCATACATTAGCAATGGCATCAGTACTAACAGATACAATTAAAATAGCTACGGAAAAGAATAGCTATTTCCCTGCTATTGTTTAGCAGGGGAAAAAATTGGTTTGCACATGCACTGTGGTCTGAAATGAAACTCTGCTGAGGTTGTCTTTCCTGATTCTTTGGCATGTCATTCTGAAAGACATACTTGTAAGAAAAAAATTTATTACAGTGCTAGTAGACACCAGTAGACTTCTCAAAGCAATAATAGTCAGCACTGGAAAACAATATGTGTTTGGGTATCTCATCAGAAATCGCATTGGACTTCATCCTTATGAATAATTTGTCTTTAAAATGGGAATCATATTCAAAACACTAATTGATACAAAGCATATTTGGCTTGGCTGTGTTCAAAGCACTCAACCTCAGTAAGTTAGCACTGGAATAACAAAACATGCAGCCGATGCACAAAGGTCTCAGATTTCAGGAGGCGTTCCCCATTTGATATTTCCCGACAAAGCAAAACCTACTAGGAGAGATTTAAGAGCTAGAGTCCTTTGCCAAAGCTATAACTCTTTTTTTTCCCCACAGGACTAAGATGGTGCTGCTATGGAAGGTGTTGATGAACACAGAGGTATCAGCACTTGTGCAGCAGTCTACAATACACAAAACCCATGACAGTCCCTCAATAGTTCTTTCAAGTCATTTACATCACAAATATCAGCAGATGTTTCCCAAAATGACTGGGGGAATAAACCTAGAAAATGCACTTGTATATTTTCTGTACACATAACCACATGAAAACAAAGTATGTAAAAAAAGAAGTAGTATTCTAAGTTTAACTTAATTTTTATTTGATTGTACATGGGAAACATCCTGGAAGAAATAGATTGTCCATGTGGTGTTTTTTTTTCCAAAAAGGTCAAGTGGTCT
>NW_009604281.1:51543-53109 GCF_000690535.1 Cariama cristata | reverse complement strand
AAAGAGTGCAGAAACAGTTTCACATGACTTTCAAGAAGCTTTGGTAAGTATTTTTTTCCCAGTTGATCTAAACAAGGTATGGCACCAGCATAAGGTATGTTTTTGCCAAGAAGCTCTCAGGTAGCTTTTCATAGCAGGGCTGTGCAGAACAAGAAATGAAACATTAGCAGTGCAAAAAGCCGCTGTTAAGTCTATAAACTTTTCTACGATGCATTTGTTCTTCTCACAGAAAATGGCTCATTCACCATTTTTTGTACTTTAGTTGTCTTTCCTACTGCAGATTCAACTGCTTGCAGCCTCCACTTACGTGAATATCTCTCAAGATGTTAGTCACAGCTTGCATTTTGTTTGAAATCAATGGTATCATTACTGCTGCAGCAGAAAAAAACAAAGTAAACACTTTCATGAAATGTCCCCTCTGGATACTTTTCACTTCTCTGCTTAACATTTGTAGATGCCACTTTGCTCACATCTCCAGAAGTCATATTTTACTTCTTTTTCAGCTCAACAGCATTTTCCCACCTTCCCTCATTCAAACACCATTGGCTGCTTTGCCTTCCACACATGCAAGCTTCCAACAGCTAAATTCCTATGTTACCAGCTGAGAAACCTGCTGATTTGATTTGTCATGAGCACATGGCACATATTCATTGGTATTGAATGCAAATTAAATATATTCTTATACACACTGGCAAGATTTCAGTTTTAATTCAAAACCACTGTGACCATCAGGGTAACACTGTAGCTTTAGTTATAAATATGTCTCTGTAAAATACACTGGATTTGGCCTTAACTCTTCAACTAGTGTATTAACAATTAACAGTTATCCAATTAAGCATACTGATGTCTTTACCCATGTCTTTTCTTTTAAGTACTCCCAATGTAGACTTTCAAATGTCAACTTCTTTTATTGACACAATTTTTAAAAATTCCAAATACAAGGGGCAAAATAATCAAGGGGTATCAGCAATGTTATTCTTTATGTTAGTTAATAATCTTGACTTCATAAATTACAACTTCCCAACCTTCCTGAGCTTCATCCAGTATCAGAAGTGCTTTAGGAGGTGGGTTTACAGCACTTGAGTACATTTTCTTATGAAGAAGTGACTAGCAGTCACTTTGTCTCCTCTTCTAAGGTACAGCAGCCCTACATTCCCCCTTATCGGCTCCAAACCATTCCCTCACCTAATAAATTACCTCACCAAGCTTGTGTCTCAGAGCGAACTTCGAGTGACTTTGTATAAAGGTAACCTGTCTAATCAGTTGCATTTTGCCTATGAAAGCTCATTTTAGAAAGAATCTGAATGGGAACTTCAGCAGTGTTTGTTTAGGCTTTTTATACTCTGATATATGAATATTGTACTTTCATATTTTTTGAACTGAAGAGATAAGTGTTAATGTTCATGAAAAAAGGAGGCTACTACCATGTGGGACAGTACCTCTACTTCCATTACACTAAACTATGAAGAAGTGTAAACCTGGTATTGATGTGCATCAGATTTGTTTCTTTTTTAGTGTGATAGAAAGCCCAAATTGATTTTACGGAGATCAAAGGATGGAAAAAAT
>NW_009604281.1:17815-51512 GCF_000690535.1 Cariama cristata | reverse complement strand
TCTTTCCCTCCTTTGTGAAGACATTCAAAGCACAAGTCTTCAAACATTCCCTGATCCTTCTGAAAAGTTTTGTGGAAAATCAGCTTGGTGCACACTCACTTCATGATATCATCTGCTATAGTCTAGCTCAAAAGGTTTCTTTCTGAATATTTAGTGGGACACCTGATGTGGAAATTTTAACACAAAGCAGACCATGTACACAGTGTCACACATAGCAGAAGGACTAAGAATTACTATTGTTCCTCTTTAAAAAGAAAAGAATAGTGAGACTTCAGGGTGTATCTTCACAGTTGCACAGAGCTTTGCAGTGCTTCGTTTCATTTTCATTGGGTAAGAGGGTTGAGTTATTTTTATTTCTTGAGGCTTTCCTACTTCGTACGTAGGCTAGAATTTACTGTTGTACATCCAACAGAATGTTTCTCATTAGACATGTTAGACTGCTTCTTCTAAAGTGGAAGCTTTCACAATTTTCTTTGAAAAACTGGGTCTAAGCCTTCTGCATAGGTCGTCATTTGTGTTAGTCACACTTGCTAAAACTCAGTATCGTAGAATCACTTCTTTATCTTTCTTCCTGAGAGTTCTTTATTGGCAAGTCACAACAAACTGTAAAATTTGCTACATTTACCATGAACAGCTTGTGAAACATGTCAACTTTCTCTATAATTTTCACAGGGCTTTAATTATGAATCAATGTGATGTTATGAATAGGGGTATTCATAGCTAATGCTTTCAACATGCAGTAAGCAATATTTCTATTACTTAAACATTGCTCATATCCACAAGCACTTCATTCTGGATTACTTCTTTTGTGAATACCCAGGCATATGCATTTTACTCAATCTGATGGTCAAGTTAAAAAGGAAATGATGCTTTTTCCATGGAATTTTACATTGCAAATAAAGATGAATTTTCTAACTGGAGAGTTGCAATTCTCTTGGGACTGTTTGTGACTGACACTATATTTTATCTGCACATTGAAACAACACACTTATCAAATGGAAAAGAAGAAGAAAAATTACAAGAGATTTGATCTTCTTTACAGCTTCTAATAGTAAAATACACTGTATGATTAATGAACCTGTCAACTGTAATGGGAAGAATATGTAACAAGTAACTGTGCATTACTTGTTTGCGATTTTTATCTTTTATAAATGCAACCATGTGTAGGATGATAAGATTAACTCTTTGTGCTTTTAAGTGAACATTATATGCAAGAATAATACAACTTCCTCTGTTTCTTGTCTTTCTCAGTCTTAAGAATTGGAATTTTCCCTAATTCCAAAAAACTTATATTGTTATTTCATTTGGCTTATATACACATCTACCGCTGGATAAATTATCCAGAGGGATGAAAGACAGAAAGGTCCATATAGCTCACCTGCCTCTTTCCATTTAGTTCCTTATGCTTTGTACCCTCCAGCTTTTCTGTGTCAAATAAAAAGGGTTTTTATAATTTCTTCAGGATTTTTATCAGGCCTACCAGAGGAGAGCCCTGGGTATGCACTGGAACTTGCCTGGCATTAAGGCAGAATGGCATAGGGGATATATGTCCTACAGGTCTATATTATCTTTGAGATGCCCTCTATGTCATTTTGTATCCTTATGTCCTACACTGTAGGAATAACATTGGGAAAAGCATCCTTCATGTCCCACTGACTCAAAGCTTAAGGAATGCAATGTTGTTTAAACTTAATTGAAGTGGTAGGGCCTTGGTATAGGAGCCAAATCCAGAATTTCTGGCAGTTTTCTCACCAACTATTGTGAGTGAATAGGAAGTACAGTGTTTTCGCATCTAAAACTCAGAAACTTCATCATATGACAGTAGCCAGATATCTCTAAGGAGGACATTAAAAGAAAATGCATACTAAATTTCCCTGTCCTCAGAACATTGGCATTAAATGTCCAGTGGCTTCAAAATAAGAGGAAATTATTTATTGCCCTTAATTCTGTACTTGTTTCTTGACATTGAACTATCTCATTGCCTTTAATTGCCTTGGGTAGCTTTTGCCACTGAAAGTAATACATATACATTCCACATGTACAGGAATTCTGAATTAGCAGTATGGGAAGTGCTTGCAATTGGAATCAAATCTGTCTGTCACATTGTTATTCACAAAACAAAATTTTCTAATTATCTGATCAGAAAAAAGAATTTAATAAGGCTTTAATGTACTTGAAACTGAGCACACAATATATGAAAATAGTCCATTTCCCTTTAGCATTTGAGAACTTGAAGTTTTAAGATAAGGTTCTAAACTAAAGTACATGGTGAAGTCAGACCTGGGGATGGGGGAAAGCATTTGGTGTGGAAATTGGAAAAATTCCTGTGATTAAATTGCATGTTATTATGAAAATTAATTTGTCACAATATACAACATTTGTTGCAAGGCATACTTTATTGTAATGTCACTTCATCAAGTTAGCCTAGTAACATTAACAGTGCAGTGCCATCATATTAACTATTTAAAATATTCTTTAATGTCAGTCCTTGTTGTTTGCTGTCTTTACTTTTTTATTGGGGAAAAAAGAAGTCCTATAAACCAAATGACGTGTTGAAGGTACAGTAATGTTTACACAGAGAAAAGGTGAAATTTGTTTACTTCATCAGCACCATGATACCTCCATGATATGTCTTTTAGAAACCTTCAGCCCTGCAAAACAGCTGCTATTTTTTGTACAGTTATCCCATGTCTCTGAATTCAGGCAAAATGTTAAACAGAAGGGAATCATCAAATATGATTTCTACTGGCTTCACTTTCTCACAGCATTGCAGACTTTATAGTCCTTTCAAAGTCAAAGAAAAACACAGGCAAATGAGTCCATTACTTAATAGAAAATTAACCATACGATGCAGTGCAGACCAAACTATCCAATGCTATTTTGCCCAGACAAGAGGTTATATATGAAAAGATGCTTAGGAATGTTAGTTTCAGCAAGAGAATAGGTATCAGGACAGAATAGGAAATTAGTAGGTTAAAAAAAGAAAAGTTTAGGTTAAGTATATGCACTGAAGTTCTATACTTAGAATACTAAAGAATGACAAGAAAAAATTTTTAACTATTAGAGATGCAGAAAGAATCCACAGGGGAGGAACTGTGGACAGTGAAATAAAGAACTCATCTTGAAAAGGGAACAAAAGCAGTTTTAGGGTGTTGCACACAAGATAAGGTAAGGTCTACAGTCATTAGAACATACTACAACCATTGTTGCTGTCATTATTCTTAAACAATCCATCTTTAAGTGTTGAAAGGATAAGTTGACAGGAAACAATCAACACATATTTTGAGGACATACCATGTCAAGTCTGCATAATTTTCTCCTGTGAGAGAAAAATTGTTCTTTTGGTTGGTGTAAAGTAATAGATCTAAATTAACTTGACATTAATAAAGCTTTTAAACCTGTCTAGACAATATTTTAATAAACAAACTAGAGAAAAGATAGCCCAAATGAAAAGACTACAAGGCAGAAAGTAAAAAAAAATTGGATTAAAAAAATTAAACTGGGAGGACAGACCATGGATAATTCAGCAATCACATCACCCTTTTAGAAAAGAAAATTAATAAAATATGAACACAGCAACAAGAATTATAAGAGATTTAGAAAGCATAACATAAAGAACAGTTGAAAAAAATTATGATTATTTTGCCTGAAAAGTGACATTTCTTGTAATACATATTGAAAAGACAATGATCAATATTCTCTGTATCCAATGAGAGCAGGAGGAGAAGTAATTATCTTAATTTGTAACAGGAGACATTTATGCTAGGTATTAGGGAAAAAAAAAGTTCCAATTAGTGTTAAAATAGTTCACCAGTCTTTAGCACTGAAACAAATTGATTTTAAGAAACCCCTTTCCTTCAAAGATTTTTAAAAATAGTGTAAGTAAACATCTTTCAGGGATGGTCTAGGTTTGAGTCCTCAGCCTGGTAGCAGGAGAAGGAACAAGATGATCTCTTCAAGGCAACTTCCAAGCACTGGTTTTTTATATTCTCTGTAACTTCAGATTTTTCTTCTAAGTCTAGCTTCCAATAGGCTTTACGTGGTTTCAAAGAAGAGGAAGGTGATCAGAGGCACTTTGAGTCCACATACCAAAAGAGAGAGCATATGGCCTCTCTTGATATTGTCTCTTATGAAGCAGCAGCTGGAGGATTAAGGAGAGTCTTGGACAGCCTTGGAAAATGACTGCCCTGTGGTACCAGTACACCGAAGACGGCAAAGTAGCTCAATTCTTTCCAGGACAAAGAATAGTAACAGAAAATTGCAGTTGACCTTTCCCAATCTACTCTTATGCTCACTTCTTAATTTAAAACCAATTGTCAAGTGCTCATCTAGCTCACAGTTTCTGGTGCAGAGTTAATTTATATAGTATTCCGTGCTGACACAGCAGCCTCTTATAGGGTACCAGTTGTAGTCTGCAGTAAATGTGTCCCAGTACCACTAAAACCAGACCCACAGCCTAACGTAAGATGTGAATAACTGAAGCTGTGCCCCATGATCTAGGTCAATAGGCAGCAGCTCCACAGGCTGAACTTACGGCCGTCCTCTTCTTTCAGCAGAACATACTGACGCTGGTTGCCTTCACAGGATGTTAAACCTGACAAGATATCACTGACATGATTTGTCTGCTGTAAATGTCCTGTAGCCAAACTGTCCTCTTCTATGTAAATGCTTACTGAAAGAAATGTCTTAAACTCTAGACTAAATGTTGATGTAGCACTTCAAAGGCTGGAGAAATCAGACATTTACCAAGTTGTCTGAGTTGGTAAGTAGCAGTTTATTTTTAGTGCCTTCAGAATTGGCGTGAAATGCCTTTCCTGGCTAGCATTTCTGCTCTGACTATACGAGCAGTCAGTTAATATGTTAACATATTATACTTGCCAAAATAAAACTCCTAAACCACACTCACTGACATTAATGATAGACTGCAGAAAGGTTATTAATAATCTGAGTTCAAGTTTTGCTACCAACTGTCAAATAAAGTGTTATGCTATTGAATTCATAATACAACACTGGAGTGAAAGAATTCTCTGTATTTAAAAGATTTATTGATGTAACTATATTAGTTTTCCATTGTGTTTTTTATGTCAAACAGCATAAAGTTCTATTCTCATTTGTACCATTATTTGCCATTCTGCCTATTATCCCTGGAGGAAAAAAAAGGACTATGAACATCATCTAGTTATTCTTTCTGCATTTACACTTCAATATGTAAAGAAAATTTTTTTCCAAGGCCCTCAATTTACATGACCATTTTTCAAGCACTAGCATGTACAGAGCTTGTTTATAATAAAGTTTACCCCTTTATTGCCAGGTAAAGCTGGCTGGGATTTTTTTGATGAATGGTGTTTAGCTAGAAAATGCAATTTTATAAAAAATGAAGAACTGGTGTAGAAATGCACCAGTTGGCAAACATTTAGTTGGGAAATCCTGCAGTGGAATTCTTGACTTCATAGCTTGGTCACTGAGAGATGAATCTGAATTTTCCATGTGCACCACCAGTCCTCAGACACTAGCTTGTTCTGAAGTTGATAGTTAATTCTTCTCCATCTCTCCTCTCCTCCACTTTAGAGACCACTAACCAAAGCGATCATCATTACAATTCAGGGGTCACTATGGCACTGAAAATTTATCTTCATAGTTTGGTTTCCTATGCACCGACTCTTCCATCTTTGGGACTAAGCATACAACCACTACTCTGTTGGGAACTGGTTATCTTTTTGACCACCCGACAGTGTCAGGAAATGGGTTTATTTCTAGTTAGTGAAAGGCTTCAGCATTCCTGGGATGACTTGATATATTCCTCTGGGAATAAAGTATGATGTTTAAAGATATAGCAAGTCATTTTGCAAGTTAGAGGAAGGTTACAACAAATATTTTAACACCCTTTCTGTTGCATCAAAAACTTTGTCACTGTATGTTTGTTGTTTCATAGAAGATGTAGGCTAATTAATTGAGTAAAGGCATGGTCTTCATTTTTCTCCATAATTTACAGCTTGCATCTCTGAGATACTCCTTTGAGGAAGCAACCTGGATGAAGGGACATGGTGTACTCTCAGCAAGTTGGCTGATGATACAAAACTGGGAGGAGCGGCTGATACACCAGAAGGCTGTGCTGCCATTCATCGAGACCTGGACATGCTGGAGAGTTGGGCGGAGAGGAACCTGATGAAGTTCAACAAGGGCAAGTGTAGAGTCCTGCACCTCGGGAGGAATAACCCCATGCACCAGTTACAGGCTGGGGTTGACCTGCTGGAGAGCACACCAGTGGAGAAGGACCTGGGAGTCCTGGGGGACAACAAGTTGACCATCAGCTGGCAATGTTCCCTCATGGCCAAGAAGGCCAATGGTACCTTGGGGTGCATGATGAAGAGTGTGGCCAGCAGGTCGAGGGAGGTTCTCCTGCCCCTCTGCTCTGCCCTGGGGAGGCCACATCTGGAATACTGGGTCCAGTTCTGGGCTCCCCAGTTCAAGACAGACAAGGAACTACTGGAGAGAGTCCAGCGGAGGGCAACGAAGATGATGAGGGGACTGGAGAATCTCCCTGATGAGGAAAAGCTGAGGGAACTGGGTCTGTTCAGCCTGGAGAAGAGAAGTCTGAGAGGGGATCTTGTCAATGCTCATAAATACCTTAAGGGGGGGTGTCAAGAGGATGGGGCCAGACTCTTTTCAGTGGTGCCCAGCGACAGGTTAAGGGGCAATGGGCACAAACTGAAACTCAGGCAGTTCCACCTGAATGTGAGGAAGAACTTCTGCACTTTGAGGGTGGCCGAGCCCTGGCACAGGCTGTCCAGAGAGGTGTGGAGTCTCCTTCTCTGGAGGTATTCAAAAACCCACTGGGATGCCATCTTGTGCAACAGCTGTAGGTGACCCTGCAGGGACCCTGACCAGGGGAGTTGGGCTGGGTGATCTCCAGAGGGCCCTGCCAACCCCCACCAGTCTGGGATTCTGTGATTCTCTGACAGTAGACCTCTGTTACAATTCTAGACACTGAGGCTATTCCAACTCATTTTTCTTATAAACATTCTTGGAAAATCCACCACTGCCTGTCAGAGATCTGTTGGAGCACCAGCTCCAACAATGTCTTGGGTTTGTTTCTTACATGAAATAAAACCAAGCAGCCTATCCCATCTCCACAGTACCGGGCACCTCCCAGCTAAAAGAAATCTGTGAAAACATCTGCAAACCAGAACAAAAGTAACACAACATTAGCTAGAACAATGATGATTCAAAATATTGTAATTTTGCAAAATTTGTCACCACTAAATCAATTTCAGTAGTGCAGGTCAGATGCAATAAGTGAAGCAAAAACCACTGCACGGAAATGTCAAGCTTGCTAGTTTGGAATGAATCACTATTGCAGAAGATAATCATCGTTTAAAAGTCTGCCACAGCATTCTTCACCTACTGCACTACAGACATTGTTGGTGCTTGTGAATATTGGCAATTGTTACATGCAATTACTCGTATTACTTTATAAAGTGCTCTGTAACTGCACTCTAGTGATTCTGACAGTGTTTCTGTGTCCCTTGGCTGTTTGAGTGTCTCATTGTATAACCTCATAATGTTGTTTTTGGAGCAAAGCTGTAAAACTGCAAAATACACCAGAAATGTTCATGTACTTAAGGTGACTCTGATGAGTTTGCTTAACTTTCAACACATCCCTCCGAATACAAAACTCAGGTCCCAGTCCTGAATACTCACCCACAGCTGTTGTAAGTTAATTTGTGCCCCTGATGATGGTAGAGGCTACAAATCAAAGCATCAGAGAAACAAGTTATTTAATAATTTTCATAGGCTACTTTTAACCTCTTGTTGTCATCTTATTTTCATACTTATAAAAAAATGGAACAGAGTGGATGCAACTTCATCATAGACCCATTCAAGAGCAGAACATTGGCATTCAAAGGCCAAAAATCATACCACTGGCAATACATAAACATATTGTTATTATAGAACAAGTATTGCTTTCACACCTTCGAAGGGATAAAAACAGAAAATGTGAATTTGAACAAATGGGCAATAAAACACTTCTGAAAAAATGTGTGTATAGGCTATATATTGCATATGATGAAGAGATGAGAGCACTCTGGTGGATGAAAATCTGCAGGTGTTTCCTAATTCTCTAAGTGGGCATTTTGGGAGCTTAAGAATTTCACACTTGACAGATGCAACTTCCTGAACCTTCTGGCAACACCATGGATATACTACGGAACCCCACGAGGCAACACTGGCTTTTGCTTTTCTTCTTTGCACTTCATGTAGGGTCTTTTAGGTCAGCTGCCTGCTAAGTGCCTCCTCCAGACAGCCTACCAGGTCCCATGTTGTGTACATACAAAATGCAAAAACTATCTGGGGGTGGAAAACACTGTAAAATTGTAAAGGATCATTATAGTTTCATAGAAATCAACTTTGAGCAGCAGGTTTTTGGTACAAAATGCTGATTAGTTTAATGGCGGTGACTGCTGACAATTGCTACCTAATTAAAATAGTATTACCATAATTTTTTACCCCATGATGAACATGCACTCTTCTGGAGATTTGATGTTCCAAGAATGGGTCTCGTTGGAAAGATTATTGAGTAAAAATAAGGATCGTCATTGATATGCAGTCTACTTAATAGAAGCTCCTCAAAGCACCAAGCTCTTCCTTACTCCCCCAATGCTGTTACTCTTTCCAGTGAGGTAAATATTTCATTTGTAGAAGAAAAATCTGCAATTTTTTGGACTTCAGTTTTTCCTGGTACAGAAAAAAAGACTTACAGGTTTACATCTAAATTAAGGTTTATTTAGACCCCAAATTTGCCTCTCAGTGGCACAGACATCAGGCAGCGGTACAGTGGCACAACATGGGACCTGGCAGGCTGTCTGCAGGAGGCACTTAGCAGGCAGCTGACCTGAAAGACCCTACATCAGGACATCAACAGGAGAGTAATTTTTCTGTACTCTTCAACTGAGAGAATATATGTTGCCTAATAAAACATAAGCAGAGCCTCTGCTCTCCTACCATTGCTTTCTGCCTTCGAGGCCAAGATGGGCATGCATTCCAGATTTGTCACTTAAGCACATTCCTTCACCTTTTTTTTTCCAGTTTTATCACCTTCTCCATTGCTTGTATGGATCCATTTCCTCTCCTCTAGTCAGTCATTTCAGTTTTTAGGGGAGGGTTGTGGGTCAGAACTAATTTTGTTTTCAGCTTAGTAAATATAGCAGTCTCGGAATCGAGCAGCAAAAAGTATTGAGTTCAGTCATAATTGAACCAAAGTCATAAAAATGTGATCTCTCCAAAACTGTGCTTGGGAATATTGCAAATGCTCACACTCTGTAGGAGCTATAGCAAACAGAGGGCAGCACTTTTGTGACCGTCGTCCTCACAGCTTTCAACAGAACTGCATTCTAGCAACAGACCAAACCCAGCAAACTGCTGCCTGAGTACATAAAAAATACGATTCCCTCATACTAGTACATAAACTTTTAATAATTCAAATAGAAACGGTGCCTGAATAATAAAACTTTACACCACACCCTCTTCATTTCTGAAAGTCTCACTGATGGTAGCTGCATTAGGGAAGCAGGGAGTATGCAGTGAGATCTCTACCCTTTGTAATGTAGATGTCTTTTTAAAGAAGGTGTGATTATATTCTGAATAGGTCAGCCTCTGCGCCTGGCATTTCTTCTCTCTTTCCTCTGACCTTTTACTAAGTAAGTGGGGGTTTTGCACTCTTTTTGGAACTGTCCGTCCATTTGAGGCAGTGAATGAGAGGTACAGTTTGATGGTATCAGGATTATTGCAAGGGCAGTAACCACCTGCTGCGGGTGGAACTGTTTCTTCCTTAACAGCATGTCTCCAATTCAGGTTTAACTTTACTTTGTCTTCTGTTTGTTCATCCACATTTCTAAAGATTTAAATAAATGTGCAGTCACATTTGTTCATGGAAAGTAACAAATGAATAAAACTGCACTGGACAGATTTGAGTTTCACAATGTATGCTGAAACAGATGTCTTCTTTTGAATGGCTCTGGAAAGAATTATTAATATGCGCCTTCCTTGGTTATGAAAGAGACAATTAGGAGCTTTAATCCAATATCTAATATTTCAAAAATGTTATTTTTTATTAGATTTCAGCAGCAAATAATACCATTAGATAGATCACAAGAGTAATAAGCAACATGATGCTGGGTTCCACCCCATCTGTGATATTTTAAAAATACAGTCTATGAGTGCCAACCTTCAGATTTCCCATGGGAACATTTATAAGAATGCAAAGCTCAATAGGCAGCGCTGATGCTGTATTAAGGATTTGTGTCATTTTCACCACAGAATAAACATGCGCTATAAAGTGGCATGTAGGATTTTATTAGTAGAGAACTGAAGTTTGGTTTATATGAAGGATTTGATTCTGTTCAATACAGCCCAGAGCTATCACACTTTCAGAACTTTTTCTGCTGTACCAAGGCAAAGGAGTGGCAAACATTTAAATCTCCTGCTAATGAATCAGCTTTTAACCCATGGAGAAATATCTTTAAATATGGTTTATAATCTGTTCAATGAATCTGATAGCTTTAGCTTGGTCCCTACTGGATACTTTTCCAAATTTCAAAACCCACTCTGCTTCCCAAATTTGGCACAGCTAGCAATTTTTGGTGATGCAAAGCCAAGAACTGAAATCATAGGGTGTTGGAGATTGGGTTTACGGACTATTGGAGAAGCTGTGAAGAGGAGAATATACAAGGTCTGTCACAGCCATCTGTCCCCACCCAAACAATTTAAGGAACAGAAATGCTAAGTGATTTGCTCAAAAGGAGTGGGCCTATGCAGGCTGCCATATAGGGATGCTAGAACTAATTCTGACCTGAGAACATGCGCTCAGATAATTCAGTGTAGGACCATACTAAAGCATCATTATACCAGATAAACAAGATTACATACTCATTCTCTCAGCAATAGGTCCAAATGCTTTACAGTCAGTTCTTTATGGACGTGTATCATATAGCTACAGTTAAGCCAAGGATTAGGGGCTGATACCAGATCTGTGGCTCAAGAGTTATATTGAAGTCTTACTCCTCAAAGCCATAGATCTAACTGCCAACAGAGTAAAACACTCCATGACTTTTCTGTGGTTCCTTTGCATCAGTGAGTAATAGAAAATGCCATAGCTCGGTCTGTGGTGAAGAAGAGTGCCAAATATAATGTGATGTGTGGACAAATCCTGAGAAATCCTCAATGCTAGAATCAGTGCTGCTCCTGAGGGGAAACATCACTTGAGAAGTTCTCTGGCAGAAGCATCTTGCTCATGGGGCTAGGGTGGAATGAGGACAAGGGTTTGAGCGAGTAGAGATTACAATCACTTTAATTACTTCCACTGTTAGTTTTTAATGGTTGCATCACAGTTACAAACATGAGCCATAACTAAATTCTAGCAACTCATAACATCCCTGGCTCCACCTTTCATCCTAGTCTCTTGGATCATGACTACAAGGAGATCAATCTCTTAAATCTCTTGTTTTCCTGAAAGCTGAGTCTAGTGCAACTATAGGCAATGACCCATACATATCACTCATGTGAACGCAGGTCCTGAGCAATGGCCACTAACAGTCAGGTTTCATGTTCAGAACACCAGCGGTCAAAGACTTTGGTTTACTGATGGATGGATGGGCTGGGACTGGGGCTGCGGTTAGTTTTCACGACGCCAGAGACTAAAGATCTGGGTCTACGATTAGGTCTTTAAAAGACTAAAAGCTTGAATGCAGACTAGAATCACCAAATAAAATGGCTTATTGATGAGTGCTTTGGCAGGTGTGGGTGACTCTAGTTTGTTAAGTAGTTAAGTTAGGTGACGGTTTGTGGCAAGAGGGATTGAAGAACTGAGTTTGTAGCTGGATTCTTTCAACAGAGCTACAAATGTTTCTGATGAGGACTGAGGAAAATCTATTCATACAATACCTGCAGCAGGAAAGATTTTCTAGGTCAAGGTAGGATTTCATTAGGATGCAAAAAAAAGTTGAAGGTCTTGGTTTTCTAGGGCTCTTGGGGGTTAGGAAGAGGGCTGAGCTTAGTAAGGCAGAATGGCTTATCTAGGACAGAGCAAGTACCATGCAATGTAAGACTGGGATTAGGCTGGGGTTCAGGCAGGTGCCAAATAGCTCTGAAATGCATCACTAGATCTTGAAAATACACTATGTTTAAGATGATCATTCTTACTAGCAAATGAAGATCATTAATTCTAAGAGGCAGACAGATCACAGGCCTACACTTTTATTTAGGACAAAGTTGATATCAGGGTGAGTGTTTGGGACACCATGTGAGAAGAACTGTATTTATTGATAGAAATTGATGTGAACTATGTAGAAATTCAGTCAGAAGGAAATGCTTACAAAGAGGTATGAAATATGGTTTTCTTAGATCACTGATAATGCACCTTTGACATAGCTACCAAATTTGGCATCACAAGTGGCCTGGACTCACCCCAGCTGGTCAGAACGGTCCCTTTACCCCTTTTATTGATTCGTCAATGCTATGTCCACATATGTACATAAAGAAATTTAATGGCAGTATGTACAGTGCCTTCCTGGAACAGCAACAATGGCAAAATATTAAATCATTTAATCCAGAAAAACAGTCAACCATGCCTTAGATTAGGTCTGCCCTTCCCTCCCTACAGGATATGAGGTTATAACTCCCCCTCCCCAAAGGCTATCAGGGCAAAACTGTATACAATAGTCCTTGCTAGAAAAGGACAGAGTGAAACTATTTCTCTTTTAAATCTCAATCTAGCAAGGAAACACTGTCCCTGAGCATGGGGAATTATGTGTGACCATGTGCATAGCTGCACAAAAAGCAAAGTGAGGAACACAGAAACACGCAGAAGCCACTTGTAATCTGGTCTAAAAAGGCAGGATTTTACTCTTCCAAGGACTTAGACTCTTGGGCACAGTATCCAGCAGGCATGTATGCAAGGACTGAGTTGTGGTTTGACGCTAGTAAGTATGCTGTTACTTAAAGAGAAGACACTCGCTACATCCACAGTGAAACTTGTCAGGTCCCAACTGAAACTAAATATGTTCAACGAATCAATAACATTAGGTTAAGATTTTGCTCGGCTCTCCATTTCAAATCATATACACAAATAGTATATGGTTTAGGTATAGGGAGTATAGGGAGTTTCTGGTATCTATTTTGCAGTTATTCAATGATTCTAAAAAGGACATTGATTTATACTGGTACGATGGATGCAGCTCCTGATGAAACTTATACATATCATCCACTAGTGAAGTATTTATTTTAAGGATATATTTTAACCTACTCAGATTTCTATCTGAAATTTTTTAGAAGAGTACATTATACTTAGCACTTTACAGCAAAGTTATAGTTCAGTAGACACAATCTTCAATGTGGAGGTAAGTATTCCAAAGTAAAGTAAGTTTTAGGAACATCTTTTCAACACCTGCAAGCTGTTTCTTGAAAATTTCTAGACTATGTAGCGATGTTTTCTCCTAATCTTCATTTTCCCTTGCTTGACACTTGACTCAGAAGGGAGTTGTGGGTATTTGGTGTTCCAGGAAAGAGCAACTGACAGGCTCTTGACTTTTGTAGCAAGAAAACAGAATTGAATGAACTATTTTGAAACACTTGAATGCTTTTAAAGTATCAATCTGTAGAAAAAAACCTATATATTACAGAATGTGTGTTGTGTTTATTTCAATACTATGCACACATTTTGGACGACCTTAATAATCTACCAGTGATTTAAGTTCTTAAGAGTGACCCTCTTTTTCAGAGTCAGGCTACTAAAACTTTTCAAACCAGACCCAGCGCCAGTAAAGCAAAAAAAGCAGAAAAGGTATTAAGGATATCCTTAGCGTGAAACTTACACTGAAGCGCTTTCCTGAATAGAATGAAACTAAACACGGGCTTGAGGTCTTTCTTGCAATAGGACTTATGTCACAACATGGAATCATGGTAAAAGGGTAGAGATATACAGAAAGAGACAGATGAATTTCTACATTATTTAAATTAATGTAATAACCATATCAGTGCTTTAGAAGCATCGAACATTTCACCATGTTTCAGACTTTCAGTCCATGAGTTTCATTTCTAAGCATATAATTCTACCTTTTTTCTTCATGACCCCAGCTTACAAACATTCCATGCCTTTATGAATTTCAAAAAGAAAGTAATGCACTGAAAGGAAGAAGAAATATGCTACATTCCACACAAAACCTTATCTGTTTTCTACTGTTAAAACAAACAAGAACTTTATGGTAAACTGAAAGGAAGAGAAAATGAGGATATCACAGAATCACAGAATCGATTTGGTTGGAAGAGACCTCTGGGATCATGGAGTCCAACCTTTGCCCTAACACCCCCATGTCAACTAGACCACGGCACTGAGTGCCACCTCCAGGCTTTTCTTAAACCCCTCCAGGGATGGGGACTCCACCACCTCCCTGGGCAGCCCATTCCAACACCTAATGACCCTTTCTGGGAAGAAATGCCTCCTCATTTCTAGCCTGAACTTCCCCTGGTGCAGTTTCAGACTATGCCCTGTTGTCCTGTCACTGCTGGCCTGGGAGAAGAGACCGACCCCCACCTGGCTACACCCTCCTTTCAGGTTGTTGTAGAGGGTGATCAGGTCTCCCCTCAGCCTCTTCTTCTTCAGGCTAAACAACCCCAGCTCCCTCAGCCGCTCCTCATAGGATTTACAAGATATAGTGGAGAACCTATAGTTGTGCCCAATGAGAAGAGTGGAGCAGGGCCCGTGATGATGACTGGGTCAGGCCATGACCAGAGAGATCTGCAGTGATAAGGCAGGTCCAAGGTGGAGCCAGGAAGTCATGTCAGCAAGTAGGGGCTGGGGTCGGAGATCCCTGGCCAGGCACAGGCATGGCCATGGCACAGCTCAGGTGAGTACCGTGGTCCAGGGCCTGAGTTTAAATGCAGTTAAATGCAGTTCCTGACCAAAGTACGGGTGGGCCCCAGGAGATTTTGGAGGGCTGTTTGCCCACAGGCTGACGCAGGTCACAGTGGCCAGGACTGGGATCTGTTCCTCAGGCGGGCAGCTGGAAGAGGCTGCTGAGCTTGTGGGGCACTCAGGTTCCTTGCTGGATGGACAAGGATGTTTTGGTGCTAAGGGACGGGATTCACCTAACTGCACCAGACGCCTCATCTAAGTAAACGGAAATGCCAAAGATTGGATGAGCAAATCCGAAATCTTGCAGAGGAGGCATCACTCTGCAGCACTGAATTAAGACTGCTGTATAAAATTGGGACTCACAGCCAGCCCCATGTCTTCTTTTCTTGAAAGGACCCGCTTACGTTACTTTATAGCATTGTGGCGGTGGTGCAATCTATCTCATATCAAATTCTGCCTTACATCCTGATATTTCTTCTTTCATCTGCTGAAAATGTAGGCTATATCCCAGTGGTGCCTTTACTGCTGGTTTAGCAGCACATTCCCTCTGCATTCTAACTTGGGATTCTTGGACCTTGCAGCTTTGGCAGAAACTCTTCAATTTTGGCTGAAGCTCTTCTATTTGGATCGAAGAGAGATGATAGATCATCTTTTCACCTCTACTGCCTTTCTGATGGCCCAGGAGATAACAGTGCAAGGTTTGAACTTCCGCAGGACATCCTTCCAAGTGAGGGGCAAGGATAAATGAACACTGGCATATCCCCTTCTAAAGCAAGGGCTGAAACCCCAAAGTAAATATACAAAAGGTGGTCATCACCATCATGAGTTTAGTTTGAAAAAATAAAGAACAAGCAAATTTGCCTTCTCAAAAGAGACAGTTCAATGACTGCGGTTGGGAAATTCAAAGGTATAAAGGCATCTAACTCTGAGCTGCAGGAAATGATGAATTCCAGTTGCCGGCTTAGCTGCTCTCTTTACTGAAAAAGTCCAGGAAAACACAATCAGATGGGTGAAGTCCCCAGTGACTTAAATCTTGTGCAGTGTCCCTGACCCAATGGCTTCCCTTCAAGCATAAATCTTTCAGACAACTTTTAGATTATATGTCATTACAAGAACAGTGAAAAAAAAAAACAAAACTCTTTATTTTACAAACTACTGCTAAGAAAAAAGCCACAAACAAATGTTTGGTAATTAATGATTCATGATGAAGCTGATCTAATGAATGTATGAGTGTATGAAGCATGAACTGGGGCACTAGCAGAAAGGTTTTGGTAGGTCACTTAAAGCAAAAAACACACTCCCGAATGCAGGAGCTCACTGGAGACCATCCGAGGTGGGCAAAAGTACTGCTGTCAAAAGAGCAGAATGAAAGGAGTCAGGCACAGCTGGTGGAAATGCACAGTAAAATTTCTTGTGGATAATTTTTAATTATATTCTGATGGTCACAAGAGAGAAGCCGAACTCGTGTCCTGATGGAAATTGATTACCCTCCACAAGGTGTCCCTAGGAGAGCCTCCAAACTGAGCCAATGTTTCCAACGGACAGTCTGGCTTCTACTCCTAGCAGGTTAGTGATGTCCTGTCCTTCTAGCAGTGTAAAAGCCAATCTAATCAGGTGTGAAGCATTTGATGTATGGAAAAATTAACCAGCATCTAGAGAGAAAACCTGGCACAAGATGAAGAAACCTGGCAGCTGAGACAATAGACTTGGCAAAATTTACAGGACTTTCATTCCAGTTTTGTTGAAGGTAATTCTTTTCTGCTTTCTATTCTACATTGCCTTTGTTTTATTTTCATTCTAGGCTGTAAATCCAAATAAGTAAGCAAGCTAGTCTACTGTGTGCCAAGACACCAATCTGCAGGAAAGCACAAAAAGAATTTGCCATTTACTTCTCTCTAAACTCTTTGTTTTAAAACATGCTCCTAAACCTAACTTTACAAGCATATTTTTATAGAATACAAATACTATGAGTTAAATATCTGAGAGTATATGAATTACAGAGTAAAGGCAAAGTAAAGTTTTACTATAATCAGTAAGTGGTCTCACAAACCAATGGAAAATAGTATTATTTTTTAATAAAGCACTTAGCTAAAATCAGTGTCTTGCAGATTGGAGGAGAATTGCTGATGGAGTCTGGCAGCTCTTTCATAGAATTATTTGTCTAGACAAAGAATGTATGCAATGTTTTGTTTCAAAATAAAAACAAAAACAAGTATCCACACTTAGGATTTATCTAGTACAGTGTTTCACCCACAGACAGTCTCTCTTAGCTCTTTCTGAAGATCACTGCCTTTTTGGCTGTCCTCAGATTTCTTCTGCTTTCTTCTTTGTAATGTTTGTTGTTTCTTTTGTTTTTATTTTCTTTTTCCTGTCTGCACACAACTCCCTGAAGAAAAAGGAAAATAAATTATACCCATCTCTTTCTCAGTCCAAACTTTTATCACACATTTCACCTTTCTACATGTGACCAAAGTTTTGGGAAAGGGTTCCTATTGTTTTATCTATTTTCCCCAAAAAAATGTAATTCTATTTTTCCTGACTGACTAGTGGCTGTACGATACCTCAGCCTTACTGAGATTTTCATATAACTCCCAGAATAACAAGACACATTTAGAAAAAATAACCAACTGTTTCTTCATTGCAAAGCTTACCTAGACCCAGGCACTCAGTGATGAGCACTTCAGTTTTCCAAATCTGCAACTGAACATCCACACTGTAGGCCAGCTTGATTTGTATCCATGTATTTTCCTCCTTAGAACAATGTGGTAACCTACATTAGTAATTCACATCTTTAGCACGATGGTTAGAGCTTCACTAGCATCATTTTTCACACTCTGCTCTAGAAGAAGCTGATGTCCTTTCTACAAAAGCAATAATATCAACTCCAAACTTAATTTGCTCAGGTACTGCTATCACAGAAAGAGAATTGTGTTGTACTGTATTGATCCTATACTGGCAGTAATTACAGCAGCTGGAGCAGCTGCTCCTACATGTGGTAGATGTGCGTCCCCATGTGCACATCATCAATTTCTATTATAGAGGAAATGTGGTGGCATATTTACGTATATATATTGAAGATGTACAGTAATTTGAAGTAGCTTGCTTGTCACTGGGGATGTATGTATACCACTATCACTGGACACCTCTAGTATAGGAATGCCAAGGCATGGATCCAGCGTGGGGCAAAAGTGCACAGGAGCAGATAGATACATGGCAGACAAAAGATGTGGGACAGATGGGAGGGTATTCCAGCAGAGACTCTCTACAAGGAGTATGGCTCTCATACAAACTGAGTGTTGAGAAAGCTGAGTATGTTGCAATCTCTACAGTTTCTCTATTCATAAGCTGGGAAAAAGTTGAGGCAGGACAATTAACAGTGTGACGATATCACATCATCATTTTGACTAATAAGCAGTAATAAGAAATGCTTCCAAAACTGCTGTGAGACAATTTTAATGAAGTTGAGTGAACAGCTGGCTCTGATCCTCAGCATACTGGCATGTGAATACACAAGGATATGTGCATCTACTCACAAGCTAGGGACTAGTGACATCTGGAAGCAAACTCTTCCAAAACACTACAAGCAGCTAACAAATTCTATACTGACAAGCAAACTGTCAATATTGAGGTAACAGAAGTTTGAAGACAATTGTTGATGTGATTTAATTATGAATGCTGAATTTAGCTCACTTTTCTCAAATTAAAAAACAAATTAGCAAACATCTTATTGCTGGGGCTAGGTTCAAAGGCAGGAAATAAGAACTAAGTACATTTCCTTTACTGAACTCTACAGTCATAGGCATGGAGATGTGTGATGTTCCGATGGGGCAAAATGATGCTGTGCTCTCTTTCAGTATACTTTGTCATTAGACTACGTGCTTGCAATGATTTGGAGAAGAAGCTTTTTTACAGTTTATACATCTTCATTGATATCATGGAATCCTTCTTCTTCTGCTTTTTCCGGGCAGGAAATAAGAACTAAGTACATTTCCTTTACTGAACTCTACAGTCATAGGCATGGAGATGTGTGATGTTCCGATGGGGCAAAATGATGCTGTGCTCTCTTTCAGTATACTTTGTCATTAGACTACGTGCTTGCAATGATTTGGAGAAGAAGCTTGTTTACAATTTATACATGAATGTATATATACATGAAGATGTCTTCATTGATGTCATGGAATCCTTCTTCTCCTTTTTCCGCCCCTTCTGATTCTGATACATACATCTGTGGTCTGAACTTCATCCAAATCACAGAATATTTTTGTGACTCTTTTATTTCTTTCTGCCTGGACCACTATTCCCTTACATTATTGGCTGAGACAGAATGTTCTACCAAAGGTACAGTCATTTCTTCCACAGAAGAAAGAAAATTTCCTTCTTAAGCTCTTCATCTTGACAAAGGCAGACATTGATACTTTTTTCCTTTGGTGTGCCTGTATTTCATCCCTGTACAGCAACCTTCTCAGATATCACCCTACAAAGAATTGTGGTAGATGCAATTCATTTAAAAGAGACTTGGACCTGCTGCGTTTGGGGGGGCTGGGTGTCAGGACAACGAGTCTAAGTCTGTTACACTGGTTACATTGATTTCAGTTATTTCAGGCTTGGGATGCTTTGTGAAGTGTTAAATAAGCTGGAGAACCCTGATCAGGTCAGGCAGCAAGGCCTTTAATAAGAAGCTATACAGCCATACCGTGAATGAATGACTGAGAAAGACAGCTATAGGAACAGCGGTAGGGAGTCTGCAAGAATCTCAGAAATCTTGAATTTAACCTGTAGGAAAATCCTGAGATTTGACAGCCAGGAGAAAAGCCATTTTGTGTTGAAAAGAAATAGGGTATTGAACCAGCGTGTGGGGCTTGTGGATAATAATGCCTCTCTTGCTTGTGCTCCGTGTCCTGGACAATGTCATGAAATACAGTTGTTGTGTTACCAACAGAAAGTGCCAAGAGGCCCTGAAGGGACTTTTTCACCTGACCGTGCCACTGGGATTTATAAGTCAACCCCCTTATCCCACCTGCACAAGCAAACCAGCAAAACCAAATTCCAAGCACACATAAGCCCAGTTTTAAGGAGCTTGTGCCTGATAGGTACAATCCAAGGAAGATTCCAGGACAAGCATGAAAGGAAGTCATAACTGAACAAACCCTTCTTTCTTTCAAATTTCAACTTCAAATCCACTTCTTTAACCTATATTTTCCTTGCTTATGAGTTTCTCTGCCTGCACCATCCTTTATACTCCTTCCTCTCCTAAGACTAGATGGGAATCTGTAGCATACCTCTAAAAAAGACAGTAAAATTACAACATGCCTAAGGTTGGTATGAAAGTGTTTTAAAACTCTACGCACACCTACAACAGTACTTAACGAACATAAATTATACTTTATTACTGACTCCAATGTCTATCCTAAATTTAGTAACAATAACATAATGGTATCTTCACAACCCCATTCATGTGAAGATCACTGTGTGTCAGGCACATACCACACAGTGAAGCTCACCAACAAGGGAGGGAGGCAAGTGTCAGTAAATACCTTTCATGAAAGAAGTCAAAAGAAGCAAATGCAAAGGCAAATGGGTTTGGGTTTCTTTTGTTTAAATTCTCTGGGAAGTCAGTTTCTGGTTGAAAACTCCTGGCATTTGAAACCTCACCTTCAGAATATTGGAAGTGTTGTTGAGGTAAAATGAAATTGCAGCTCCATGAAGGCCTAAATGTGCATAAATTAAAGCTGAGTATTGCTACATCCTTGATGGCGAGGACTGCTGGATAGCACAACCACTCCCCATTGCTAGGATGGGCGTTGTGTACAGCTACGTGGGCAGGACATGGAGAGAAGAAGAAGGTGGTCGTTAATCTCCTTGTTAATTTTTCACCTGGATTGTTTGGATCTGAAGATCTCCTCTGCGCATATGACATGTTTGGTCAGACAACCGCGGTTCCTTCAGACACTTTGCAGAGCCCCAGAAGAGATAGGGAGCATCTCAGAGCCCCCGGCTTTGCCACACTCCTGCAACAAGGGTACACCGGGGTGGGCCAAACAGGGGCACGCAGCCCCACAGAGCTGAGGAATTATGAGTAAGGAAGGTGGGGCTTTCGCTGGGTTTGTGCTCTCCAGTCTCCTGCTGTGTGAGCTCCAGAGTGATTTTTAAGGGCTGCTTCATGGGAATTGTGTTGTCATGGCTGGAGTCAAGGTATGCAGCGCTCATCTGTTCGAAGAAACAACGGGGGAGAAATCTCTAGTAGATGAAGCCCTTGAGAGAATTTCTTTTGACTCTTCCTAGGCTTTTTAGAACTGAGAAATCAAGCTTAATTGGAATTTAAAGACATTATATGGTAGGAATGACTGATGACACTTGACAGTTGAACCTGAATTAAAAGAACAAAATAAGTCATTTATAGGAAATATTTCAAAATAGGGCATTTAAGTGTCTTTAAATATTTTCTATAAAATCCCGCGGCTCTTTAGATCATTATTCAAAATTCATAAATAATAGTGTAATGACCATTTAAAAGATATGACAAAAATTGCTTTTCCATGGAGTTGCAAAAGCTAATGCACTTTTACATCCAATACATTCCTAGAGTCAATCAAATGTTGCAAAATCCCCTTTAGTTTAATTGCATATACAAACACACAGACAAAAAGAGAAAACAACTGAGTTTATTCATGATCTTTTTCTTTATTATCATCATGGCATCTGTGGGCAAAAAGACCGTATGAGGCTAAAGGGAGCCTGACTTCCTTGATCCTTATGAGTTTCTCTTCCCATCTATAAACTATCTTTTAAACTATAAACAGGTAAATTAATAATACTTCTTTTTTTTTTTTTTTTTTTTTTTTAAGCCAGCTAGGCAATTTCTGGCGAGTAATCTAAACACAGAAAACTGTTCTGTAAACTCAGAAATAGCCACACTAATAAAGTACAGTCATGGTCTGCAACTTACATCAGACTTCAGCTGACAAAACTCACTTTCAACAGGCTTAAACAATCATTACAACATCGATGAGGTACTGACAAAAAGGCAAATAAAAAAAAAAAAGCATCTCCACTGTGGATTATTTCATAAATTCTGTCAGTCCACTACGTATTGTATGTTCTTCACAGATTATGACTGATCCATGACAGTGCTGAGACGGGCCATTGCAGTTGCAGTATTATGGCTTTAAATGTAATATCGGACATCACCATGAGAAAAGAATACCCCCAGGAGTCGAGGACAGAAGGTAATACAGTGGCTCTTTCAGTGGTGTGGGAGACATGGCACACTGCTGCATAGCTGAACAGTTCCCCTTTGTTCTCTGTTCAGCTATGGATCCGATTTCTCTGAATTGGGCTTATTACAATAAATATAGATGCACAACGTGATTATTTATGGGAAGAAAACAGACAAAAGAGGTTGGGTTGCTGGTACCTAAAACCTCATTTTCCGAGCTTCTCCCCTTGAGGCCCTTTTCATTTGTTGCACCATTGTATTCTCATTGTTGCTCAACGATACAAGCCTAAGCTGTTCATCAATTTACCCACTCCCCCAATCTCTTTCTCTCTCATGTGCGCTTCCTCTCTCTTCCCATGTTAATAGTTCCCCTGAAATCCTATCACTTTGCTGGAGGATTGATGTAAGTCTCCAGCAATTAACATAATTACAAGCCTGATTATCTTCTAATTGCATTATGAGTATTTGGTTATTCACTACACAAATTAGAGAAAATTAAAGAGGAGCAAGATCCTGTGGTGTGGGCGGTATGCTTTCTAAACTGTTATGAGCATCTGAACGCTGTGAGATAACAAGAAGGTGAAGACGTTTTATATTCCTATTGGTTCACAGTTGTTCTTGTCATTGTATAATTTTTTTTCTTTTTTCAATGGTGTTCCATGTCACTGAAAGATGCGGTACTATTTCCTTTGTTCGTGCAAGTTGACTGACAACATAGAGTAAACTAAAGAAAATGCCATATTTTTCTACATAGATTTGGTAGAGTAAAATGATAGAAATTTGAACAAAAGGCAGCTAGAGGATAGGCTTCTGTACTACTGAGAAACATCAATAATTCAAATACATAATTAAGGGATACTGTTTGTGGTGACAGGGAACGTAACAGTAAACAAACATCAAGAATTATAAGTCCTTGCCTGTCTCTTTCTAGCATTTTTGAGGCTACTGCATTATTACTTAAATAAGTAGGGATAAGTTTGAATAGTGAGTAATTACTAGAAGGCAGTTTTAAACCTGAATAGCACTTTGATGGGGCACAACAAATATAGGACAGGAGTCACTTTACTGGCAGCAATGCCAGCAATGAAAAGGAGCACTTGAAATGTACAGAATGGAAATTCATGGGGAGAAAATTAAGTAACCGGATACATTTAAAATTATATTTTTAAACGGAAATATATGGAGTTTGCCCAAAAAAGTGAGAGAAAAATTTATGACCAGACTTGCTGAAAGGATTGTAGCTTCTGCTGTTGTTGGGGTTGAAGACTAAGACTGCTGCTGGAAAAACAGTCCTGCCTCACGCAGGACTACCCACCCTGTTACATACACCAGACAGCCAGTGAGGTAGGAGGTGGGGAGGGCTGTTCAAACCAAACCAACCGAACTCCCTGAGCACTGCTGTAGGCACCCTTTGTTGACTTCCACCCCAAGTAACTGCCGACTCATCGTGCGTTTTGGGATAACTCAGTACCTGTCTTGTTATGAGCCAAATCCTGCTAACATTCTTCATGGGAGCCTTTTTTAATCTTACAGATGTGTTTTTAATAGAAGTTAACCTGCCAACGCGTGAAACTGGTGTCCCTGAATGAATTTACAGGATACAGTGACAGTCTAATATGAGTGAATATAACTTTGGCTTCTGTACCAAGGGACCTCTAGTCTCCTCCCGGTCTCAAGAGTTCCAGTTAATGCAACTGGCACCCAGCCACAAGGGAATAATTTGATGACATTTGCTTATTTCAAAAGGGTCAGCAAACAGCCTTTGGTCAGGAATTTTTCCTTCTGACCTAGGAACTGGATAACGTGGAATTCAAATGTGCGACCTATGGCTTTGCAGCTGTAAAGCATCCACTATGGAAAACCATTTCCATTCACATAATTTCCTTGTACTTGCCTGGTGCATTCAGCTGTATTCCTCTCCAGGTTTGTTTGGAGAGTTAGGAGCTAATAAACATAACTTTCTCAAGCAAGTAAAATGTATACTGCAAAACTCACTGCTATTTGCATGTGAAGAGAAAGTGTAGCTGCAATCTCTTCCATATACCTCCTTACATATCACTGTACGATTTGCTGTCTGGAATATTCCCAAAGACCTTCCATCAAAAAATTCAATACTAACACTCCCTGTCTCCAAATACCTCCTACTGCTTGAGCCAATAGTTGCAAAAGTAGAAGTGTGGATGCTAAATAGGGCCACAATCCTGCAAGTAGGTCTCACCTAAATAAGCTTCCTTTTGGTGGGTGAAGTATCCACTCTAAATGTCTCCAGGGTATCCATGGGAACATCCTCTACACTCAAATTGAAGTGATGATACCAAAATACAGTCTCTTTTCTGCTCTTTTGAATATTGCATCCCTTATTTAGCACTCTGGTCCTAATTGTAAAGGAGGTTGCAAACATCTCAAAGAGTTTTTGATTCACTTCGTATCTTAGAGCAAGCGAATTTAAAGCTGTGGATACAACTTCTGTTGAGTTCTTTAACCTCACCTCCCATTCAATGCTGTAATTCACAACTGAAGAAACATGCTACTTCTCGTTATAAAGGACCAAAGGGAGTACCATGATTTTACACAAAGAAGACAACAGCGCACATTTGGAAACAACGGCAGCAAATCTCCTGCACTTTACAGGCAGTAGGGGCCATTCCAGGCCTCCTGCTGTAAAAGATAAAACTACTGCAAACTAAAGGAAGACAATGTTCAGTCACGTATCAAAGCCTCCTATGCAGAATTCAACTGGCCTTGTTACTACATATATGTCCCAAAGTTTCCCTTAAAACAAATTGAGATCTGTCTTATCCAAACTTCTCTATTCATACCTCTTTAGGACGGGCAAGAAAGTAATGTCATTTTTCTACGTCTTCTAGGACATAACAGTATGTCTTGCTTAGTAGAGCTCTCAAGGTCCATGACTCCTGGACATTTACTGATGAAAGAAGTTGGCCGTTATTAAAAAATCAATTTAATACAAATTTAAAGAGGAAAGGTGAGAACAATCTGAATTATGTATCATTCTAGCACAGCCATAAAAAAATCCCTCATCAACAGAAGACTTCTCTTAAATACAAATGAACCATGTATACGTATTTTCATTTGCTGCTGCCAAGTGTGTGTATAAAACTATCTGGGAACTCATCACCATGTACTTCAACTGATCCATTTAGACGAAAAATAAAGAGACAAGCCATACGCCATATGACCCTTTAACAGATAATTTAAAAGTATTTTTCAAGTGGGTTTAAAATAGAATCAACATGAAATTGAGTATTTGTGAGTAGGTAAAATTTCATGTAACTTTTTAAAGCTGTATAACTTTAATAGCTGTAGACAGTAGGCCAAATTCAGCTTTAATGTAAAACACACTGAATTTAATGAAAAGCTTCATTGAATTTACTGGCAATTTGCCCAGTTGCCACAGGATTCAGTTTTGCACAGTCTTTCACTTTCCTCCCACTGCTTCTCAAAGCTGTCAGATGTACGTATTATGGAAGTTTTCAGAAGTCCAGGACTGGTAGTGCAAGTGGATTTAATAGTCTAATATCGAACAGCCTGTGGAGAAAAGCCACCCTGCAATTCTATCAGGGGAAGTAAACAACAGATCACCATTTTCACTGCTGCCTTTGTAAAAGGCCATTTTTTAAATTCTACAAATACTTTGTCCTGAATGGCACCCCTGAAATTTAAACTGAAGCCTGGACTCCCAAGTGAAACAATGAATTAGAAGCAAATAAACGTGGATTTTTTTCTTCTGCACTAGCACTTTGCAGTCCCACTTTGCAAGAAGGTGAGAATTACGTGCATCTGGTTAACAACAGAAGACACGTATACTTCCTTTGAAAATATGCTGTGCAGTACATAGATAAAATTTCCACAACACTGCGATTCTGAGGCCCAAATAAGTTGCCCATGTGTGTTCTTTACAAGTTATGTTAGCAATTTCTAGGAGGCAATATTCATGCTAGGACAGTCTAGAGCCATCTCAGATTGTTTTAAAACAGAAAGCAGTACATGACTTAGCAGGCAGGCCTTAATACCGTGCCACAGCTATCCTTATTTTGAAGCGTTATCTTCCTTTTTGATGTGAACCTCCTCTACCACAGTGAAAAGCAAACAAAATATTGTTTCCCTGCTTCATTACTTTAGTAAGAAGGATTGACGACATGCTTAGCTGGCAGGAAAAAATAATTTATTTCACTGTCACCTTATTTGTTCACCTGCTGCAAGGTAAATAGAAGCTAAGTCACTTTTTATTTATCTAGCTTTTGCAAGACACCCATACTGACATAGCTAGCACTATATATTATATACAACCACTCTATTATACTGATCACAGAAAACAAAAATAGTGTGAGACCATCTATAACCAACTTCACTCTTAATAGTTAATATTTGTTGAAAACATATTGCCTTAATTGTTTTCTCAATCATCATTTTTGCAATATAAATTGCATTTTGAAAATAACAGTAATTTAACTTATTTCATGTTCAAAACGTACCAGGAAAGTAAACGGTCCACATGTAGGAGTTTTCAGTGTCTGCGTTTTATCTGTTATCAAAGATCTATTACTATTATTAGTAAAATCTCTTTGTCATAACAGTACAAAAAAATTTAACCGATAAATATATTTGAAAATGCAGTTAAGAGCCAATTCCCATGTTAATTTCTCAGAGCAATTTCCCGCTAGGGCGTGGCTGAAAGCAGAGAAAGTGAGTAGGGATTGTACAGAGATTACTATGTATTAGCGTAAAGCATATCTTTTCCTGTGAAGTGAAGAATGGTATAAGCTCCACACTCAAAATGAGAGTATAAATTTGACTCAACAAAGCAGCCTGCCTGCAGGAGCTTGCTCCACTCTCTCATTTCATAGCACAAATAAAATGCTTTTTTATCCTGCCTTTGCAAATAGAGTCAAACATTCTAAGTAAAGTAAAATCTTATATCAAGGGGACAAGCAACGAATTTATGTTTCAGGAGATTGCCTGATAGCGAAATGAGATGCAGGGTAAGAAGGTATTATGGCAAACAGATATAAGGCCACAGAAGTGAATGTAGTGAGGGTTTGGGTTCATTTTTTTTCTATTTCATGTTGGCTTCAGCACATGCAGGACTGAGGTCGTCGTTGTCACTTTGGGGGATTAGCACTTGGCTCTGATGCTCCGCTGGCCTCTGCACGGGCAGACCTGCTGCAGCCTGGTCCCCACCTGCAGCTGGCTTTGTCGGGTGTGCTTCTCCAGAAGACTGTAAGAAGAATTGAATTCACACCTTTCTCAGCCGTAACAAGGAGTTGTCACTGTCTCCGCAGATTACAAATACGGGCAACATTTCTCTCTCTGCCACGTGAATTCTGGTATGCACTGTTACTTCGCTTACAGTAAATAAAGAGGTTGCTTACTGCTGCAGTGTTTACCTATTGAAATATTACTATTTCAAGAATATATTAATATCTTTGAAATGTTGTCCTTTTTGTTACTTTCAAATTTGTCAGAACTCTGTTTGCTAATGACGATTTCGGAAATATGCAAAAGTTTTCTGAGAACACGAACATCTTTTGCTCCCCTTGAGTTCTCGGGTCGCTGTGCTAGAGCCGGTCTGAGGCTCCATCTTCCAAATGGTCACTTACTCACATGTGTAAACAGATGGGAGTACATTCAGTGGGGGAAACTGAAACTACTAGCAAGAGGGAGGGCATTCACCTAAGTGGAAAATCCAGGTTCAAGCATCTCATGCAAAGCAGACAGAAGAACAAACTGACCTTTGTGCTCTCTTGGTTCACACACATCCATTGGCTGGTTGGGCATGCTAAGTTCTATTCAATTTTAACCAGAAAATCTTTCTTGAAATGGAAGTTTTGTTGAAATTGGTACATTTCTGGGAAAAGAAAAAAAAAAACGTTCCCATTTCAGCTAACCAACTTTTTCACTGAGAGATTTTGACACAGCTCTCATGGTAAATAGATATTTTAAAATTTTTATTATGATTCAGTAGCGGTATATTTATGTAGAGTACATTACGTTCTGTGTTTACATTATCTCAGAAGATATAACAGTAATATATGGAACAGTTATGTACAGTGGGAAGACTTTATGTATACATTTGATATATGAACCTGCTGTTGTTGTATGTTTATGGAACACCAATGAAAAAAATATAAAATATTATAACACTTGATCTTCGATGACAATATTATGCTAATACTTCATATTTTATGTATACTGAAGAGACTTTTCCTTGCTACTGTAAAAAATCACTACCTCCCAGTATCTTCTCAAGACCGTTGTACACTTATTTGCCAACAGCAGATACTTCATTTTCCTCACAATTCTGGGACCAAAAAGACAAGATATGTTCTGAGGTATACTGCACATCATACCAGGCCATACTTACCTGCACACTGTGGAAAGATCTCAGCATCCTCAGCTTTTACCAGCCACGTTTGAATGTTGGCCTTGCTATTATTTTGCAGCACCACGACTTTGGTCTCTGCTTTCAAGCTAAACCAAAAATATAGAGAGCTGTCTCCAATATTTCTGTTGGATAAGTACTTAAGCTCATTTTTAACTTTTTTCAAGACACATTGGATTTTAACATACCACAGTTCTAGACTTGCTAACAGCAGAGGACAAAAGTAGAGAAAGTAAAGAGCTAGTCTAACATATTCTGGCAGGAGGTCCTTGCATGAGACACCAGGGACTTTAGGTGAGAATTTGATGTTTTCCTCACACTCATCTCTTCTTTCCTTGTCAGCAGCTAAAGATCTGGCTAGCAGTCTCCAGAGCAGTTCACTTGGAGAACATTTACAGTGAGCCACCAATGCGCTAACAATGGCTGGGAGATGATATCCTGGCACCTACATTTTATCTAAGGATTGCAGCAGGTGGCAGTCACTGTTATGCCATAATTTTCTCTATTTGCTGGAGAGGCTTTCTCCAGCAATCTGGGCAGAATTCAACTCTAGCATCAGTAGTACTGGGTTGAAATTTATTTTCTTTGTTCACTACATGCTGCTATTACCAAGTAATTTCCTATAGCTCAACCACACGTCTTGCATTAATGCAAGTTCTAAAGCTCTTCAGGCATCTTATTTTTCCACATTTTCCTCATCTCCAGCATCTGGTTGGCCTGCAAGTGAAAGCTTGGACAAAGAACTACTGACCCTTTTAAACTTTCTAAATTTATTTGAACATAAAGGATAGCTGCAACTTTTTTCATAAGTTTGGATTTTCTGCCTTTTGTTTGCTTTTATGCTGCTTACAGCCTCACTTTGAGTGCTTTAGTCGATTTTTGTCACCTTAGTTGAGAATGATTAGAGCTGCCAAAAGCCTGCAGTAAAGGCTTACGTAATCACGGCTGATTCTTTACAGTTTGGCGAAGAAAGCATAAAAAGTTCTCACTTGTAAGATTCTGTTTTTCCGTTCCACCACTTCAGTGGACAAACTTTCTTGCTGTGACACACTTGATCTTTAAGATGTTGAAAGAGGTTAGATGAACCCATGGAGGTTAGGGCTACCAGAAGCTACTGCCGAATGTACGCGGGCATATCAAATGAAAGACCATACTGTACTTGCACTGTTTGCTATAACCTACTCATACCCTTCATGGGTTATTTTCAGAGATAAGAGGAAGTGTGTCCCAGTATAGTAATTCTTACAAACTATATTTAATCTTCAGAAATTTCTTTTCTGTATTTTGAAATTAACCATACTTTCTGTCTGACTAATTAGGCCAATATTCTTTTAAAGGCCACCAGTTTGCTTCATTTTCAAATTTACATATGAAGAATTATCTAATGCAACTACTCCAGTACATTTAGGTGCCTGTTCCCTAGCATTCTCTTTCAAGTTCTTTTGATAAATGGATGCACTGATGTTTGCTAACCACAGAACGTGATTTTAGAGAACATCTTTGAGACATAACCCAGGAGTTTTTACATATGCTACCATTAAAGTGAAAAACACTGTATGGAATTCATTCACCCTCTGGAGTGGATTCACCATCATATAGGGACTCTGGGCTGGAAAAATATAATGTAATATAGAAACACGAATCACTAGCCCACCTTGTACCTGCCCCACTCTGGTAAAACACATCCTTTTAACAAGAACAAAATTTCACGGATTTTGCATTCAATGATAGTGATTTCCATGTATTCCTTTTTTTGTTCTCCAAATTTCAAGGTCATTTTAAAACTGTATTGCTGCATTCTTCCAGGTACTGTAGACCTAAGGGAAACTTTAATAATGTCATTGAGAAAGTAAATAAATAAATAGAAAGATGCTGTGTACCCTCCACTATCACACACTCATTCTTGTGCCTTTTCTTCCCCTTCAAGTCAATCTTTCATAAGACTCACTAAATTTACTGGAGTCCATATTTTATTCAGAGGTCTTTAAAGCATCTGTCTCTTCTCTCCTCTCCCAAAAAATTAGGTTTGTCACTAAAATGTTTGTCGTAGGTCTGTATTTTTAAAACCTATGAGTTTATCACACTAATATAACTAATAGTAATCATACTAATATTTTAAGAATGAATAATAATTAATTATATTATTTTACCATCCTTGCTGAACATCTGCTTTTTATCTGACAAAAAACTGCCGTAATGAAATACGTGAACTTAGTGACTAAGAATGAGGCACTATGACAGGGTGTAGTCACTCATTTGTCTAGATGAAATGGTATTGGAGGGTATCTTGTGTCTTTCCCATTTCATTTGAGATAACAATGATGGTTCTGTTAACACAGGATCTTGGGCTTCTTAAATGGCTACTCGTCCATTACATTTGGAAACACTGCCTAAATAGAGTATGAAATAATATATTCATTTTTAGAGACACTAATGAGGGTAAAAAATGAAAGCTGAACTTAACCCTACCCAACAGTTAAATTTAGCAGTGGAGTTTCCATCCTAAATACAGAAAATACTGTCTTAAAGATAAACACTGAAATATGTTGAGGGTGCATATTATACATGAAGTATTTTATTATTAACCTTGCCTGACATCTAGTACACACTTCAGAAAAGCTCTTTTGGGCTCTACTTCATTGATTTTAATGGAAACCAAAGGCCTATTCTATAAAGTACATATAGAAGGCCATATACCGCAATGCAAGTAATTTGGCATACATCCATAAGTCTTGAAAGGAGAGGCACTTAGAAGTGTGAATGTGAATTGCTTTGCAATCTGCAGTGTGGTTATATAGCTGTCAACCATATTTCATGTTGTGCACGACTATGGATAGAAAGCATCTCTGGAAAGACGTGCTTTTTAACCAGCAGAGACTGAACGACTGACATCCGAATACCCTTTTTTTCTATCGAGGTCTAAAAAGTGCTATTAAGAAGTGCAATAGAGAAGACTACCTTTCATAGAACATGGGAAACTTACCTAAAATGTGGTTGAAAAAAGAAAAATCCTTCTACAGAGTGTGCACGTAATATTAAAGAGAGAGAATACATGTACTTGCATACAGCCAGAAATGTGAAAGTTGGTGGTTTTGGTTTGGAGGGTCTGTGAATCCTTATAAGGTTTCAATTCCTCCTCAGTTTGCACCCTTGAGTTTACTTTGGGTTATGGGGTGAAAAAAAATAATAGTCAAAACAATACCCATCAAGTTACCAAGATGCTCCTTTCTTCAAGATGAAATCATTAAAACCACGAAGTCTTGGCAGCATTTCTACCTGAAATTATCAGTTTTCTAATATTCAGTGAAGCTAAATAGCTAGAGAAAAGTTTACAAATTTTGGCAAGCCTCATCTGAGTTTTAGTTTTGTAGCAGATCATGAAGACATGAAAGTGTCTACTTGGTTCTGCTTTCATTATGAAAGCTTCCCCACGATTTATATGTGGCCATCTAAATCAGACAGCAGTGGCTGAATTAATGCATTAGAGTCATCTGAGATCTAAAAAAGATTAATTTGACTTCTGTAGCACAATAACATGATTTAGGCTAAACCCTTTATTTTCTTGCTCAATTGGGTATCTCACTTTCAACTGCTATTTGATGTGCCACTTGTTCTGAGCAAACCACCAGATTTCTTTATGGTGCAGTTTCTTCCTATTCTGTAATATCAGGACGTTTACTCAGCTTTGTAAAGGTGCTTAGACAATTTAGGATGAATGACTAAAAACCAATTATTACTATTATGTTCTAACAACTGTGAGCCATATATGGAAAAAAAGGTATAGCATCCACAGAGCAGGCATTTTAAAATGAAACAGGTTTTAAGCATTCAGATTCCAGGGTGAGGGGAGGGATTGGGTTATATACCCAGTAATATTGCATTTAATGCAATATTGCTGCTTAGATCGAATTAATCTTTTAAAAACCTGTACACCTCTAGAATAAGACTCAGGATTTAATAAGGAGTTCAAATTGGTCCAATTAGGGATGTAATTCAAATAACTTTTCTCAAGAAATTACTAAGAAAACACCCCTGTACGTTTGGTGTCCTGTAGCTTCTACACACACAGTACGTGTTCCACTTTAATATCTCCCTGCTTTTCAGAAGCTGACCATAATTTAAATAACAATTAAAAAAAAAGTTTACAATTGTTAAGAAGGAAACGAAAGTGTTTTTGATAACAGATAAAACCAGGGTCAGTGTCTAATTCACTGGCGCTTTCCCAGGCACGAGACATGTTTTCCCCAGGGGTCATCAGGTCCAAGCAAGCTGCATTCTTTCTGCCAGGCACTTTGTAATGTGCAATGAACAGTGTCATTTATTTTCATTTCCTCATACTTAATTGCATGCTTCTTGCTTCCACTATTAAGCCAGAAGGCAGGTGGTAGAAGCAGTAAACTAAACTACTACTAGCTGTCGGAGTTACGGACCATGCTACTCTCCTCTTGAAACAACCCAATTGTTTACAATTCAGCAGAAACTGCTGAACTGGAAAAACACTTGCTTCCATTGCACATTCGATAGAGATTTTTTTTCTTTTATTCTGAAAAAAAAAGAAAACCAAAAAATGATACTCTATGCTTTGCAAACACAAGTTACTTAAATTTATCAACATTTTATCACAGTAATAAGAAGCAATATCTGAAGTTATTGTTTTGGGAAATGTACCAAAAACATTTTTAAGGTGTAGTGGGATGGTTGCTTTAGCCAAGTAACATGCCAGTAATGCTACTTCTGGAATTAATGAATTCAGTACTAAGCTATTTAAAAATGTAATGATCATGCCTGAATATAGAAATAAGATGTTTAACAGGTATGCAAAATTTAAGCTTATCATATTTGGAATTCAATTATTTCATTCATTGCAGAAGTTAGCATTTATTTCATTTTCCTCTACTATAATACATAAAATAAAGCTTTATCAAAGACTCCCTTAAAGAACTTACTTAACTTCATCTTCATGGTGCACTTAGGCTCTATTTCTGGTGTATTTTACTGACGGGTATGTCACTTCTACAGACAAATTAGGATTTATTGGCATATTTATATGTAATGCAAAGTTCTCATGCCACTGTTGCATTCATGGATAGCACTTTATAATGTATAAGAATTTTTTCAATAGTAACACTGTTGTGCCACAGACTTGTGTTATTGTTGAAATATCCTGCTG
>NW_009604281.1:0-17784 GCF_000690535.1 Cariama cristata | reverse complement strand
CCTGCTGAAACACATACTGTAAATCATACCATATTGCTGTTAAAAAAATGACAAAGGGGAAAAAATAGAGTAACAGTGAATATATTCATGATCATTTAAAAAATATCAGTTCTCATTCCAGTGAATTCTAACTCTATCCAACTGTATTTAGATAAAAAGGTGCTACACTGTATCAGAACACACTTTCTATTTTAGTTCATAAGTTTCCATGTACATGTTCTAATATGTTAATAACGATAATAGTATACAATTTCCTGTGTATCATGAACATATTGCGCTTCACTTTCCGTAACACCCTACTAAAAGATTACTGATGCTGTTATTTCAGGATAAATAGCATATTTCAGTGGCAAGAAAGATAAATACATGCAAATTCAGGCTGAATCCTGCAAATTATTCTACATGGCAGCCTTTATACCTTGGCACTACACCCTCTTGATACCAGTGGAGCTCTGAGCAAAGGAAGGATCCCTTTGCTTGCACAATAAAATGGAATTGTGGAGCTCTGTATTAGGAGGAATGAGACATCCCATTTAGAAGTAGCAGTAACATAAAAGCAGGCACATTTTATTAAAAAAAACCCAACCCTGTCCCAATCTCTTGTGTCTGAAGAAAGAATACAGATTAAGAAAAGAATATAAGCAGCTGGGCAAAAATTAAGTTACAGTTGTAACCTTTCTCATTTCCAGCAATCAGGTGTTGAAGAATTTCTTAGCTGAATTTGAATCTCTGTTCTTGCAGGTAATGCCCACCTGCACCTCTGTCATTGATGAATCTGTTTATTTTCATAAGTAATTTTTTTCTTCATAAAATCCTGTGGTGCATCCTGAGCATCCTAATTAAACTAAAGATCCAATTGCCCTAAGAAATGACAGGTCAAAGGTTAAAATTTGGAACTGTCTAAAGCATCAAACTTTTATTTTCTTGTACAACTTAGCTTTTAATATATTAAATTCTATTTGTTTCCAGTGAAACTCAGGTTTGCAGATCTAGTTTCCAAAGGTACTCAGGAACCTCATCAGATTTCAGAGTATTCATACAGTCCCATTAAAATCAGAGAAAGTTAAACATCTTTTGGAAATCCCAATAGGTATTTTTTTCTCCATCCTTCAGCACTAAAATCTCTTAGGAAACATGATTTTTAAGGCCAGGGTTTTAATCTCATTTGAATACCTGGTTCCTAAGTGACAATCTGGCTACACTTATATTCAGTGGGGAAGGAGCAAGAAAATCAGAGGTGGTGTGGGCAATTTAGAGTTGCCTGTCATTTTCCACACCCAACTGGAAGAATTTAGAGTAACTGACTCCTTTTTTGCCCCTCACCAAGGTATCTGAAATTAGGTCAGGTGCACAGACTAAAAATTAGAGACTTATAGACTAAAAATAGCTTTTTTTGGATGTATTTTCAAAAAACTGAATGCCTCTTCCCCATCATTCTGCCCAATATTTTTTGCTCCAATTCCCAACCCTCCTCTTGTGATCTGTTTCTTTAAGACAGATTAGAGGTAATCCCAGAAAAATCAAGAATCCCAAATGAATATAATGAAAGCTTTTAAATTCTGAAGAAGAAAGGGTTTAAGTAATGCCTCTGACCTCAGGATTCCCTATTGCCAAGTTCTCAGTAACTACTTTTGAAACATTTTGAGTTACCAAAGTCCACCCACATACAGGAAAATGAGCATAAGGAGCAATTTCAGTCCTTCCCCACTCCATTAATGTACTGTATAATCACTTTTTGAATTAATATAACAACATTTCTTTTTTGGGAGGGCAAGCCCACCACTTAATAGAATTTCTGGCATCCAACCTGGACAGTAAAATTTCTTAACAAGTTCTGGGGAGAGCTAGGAATAGCATATGGAAAGTCAGTGCACTTAGGAGAAATTGGAAATATTAAAGGGAAGGGACTACTCAAAGTCCTTTAATCTATACAACGACTTCATGTTAGCATGCACAGGGGGAGATACCTCCATCTGCCCAAGAGTCACAATATGTGACAAGTCTTCTAAGCACTTTTTTTCATGAAATAAAGGGGAACAAGTCTTTACTCACATACTTTTTCCTCCCAAAGATAGCCAGATGTAGAAGTATATTCCAGCTCCTGCCCTGTCAAAAATTCCCTTTAGGAGAGACAGAGAAAGCAAGATAGTAGTAAGGTGGATTACAACCTGCAGTAGGAAAGACCCAGGATTCATCACTTGATTAAAAAAACAACACATTTTAAAAAATTAAATACCTAATTGAGCCTAAAAGACACCTACAGAAAGACACCTCTTTCTGTAGGAGAAGCCCCTAGTTAGTAAGCCCTTAGCAGTCCCTTATCCCCAGATACTCGAGAAACCATTAGCTGGGAAACTTTTTGAAGTGGGAGTGCTGGAGGGTAAAATCTACCCACATATACTTGATAGACGAGTAACAGCTACCAGGCTAGGTTATATAGGTTAGTTAAGGAAAAGAATACTTACTCTGTGAATTCCAGTAGTGCTTGGATATGACGTAAGAGACCATGCTGCTCTGCATGGTTAATGCATGGCGTTAAGACTGCATTTCTCCTGGTGATGTCCAAAAAAGACGCCTCTCTACTGCAGACATTGATAACACAGGATGCAAGTGCTCCTGTCCTTATCCTGTAGCTGATCTGGGGTATTTTGCAATTAGGGAAGATAAGTACTTACAGTACTAAGCATAAAAGTCTGTCTGTAGAGTCCAGCCTGACATGCTTTTGGAAATTTAAGGCCTTTCCCATTGGACTCCACTATTTATATTTTTTAAGTCAATCAAAAGTGTTGATTTTTGCAGATTCAAGACCAAAGTCCTCACTGGAAAAATCATATCATTTAGAAAATGATGATCCCCCAAAGATATCTTTATTGGACTTCAGCCAGGAAGACTGCTGAACATGAGTACGTTACGGCATGAGCAAAGACAGACTGGCCGGCCTGCAGCACCGATCACTAGGGGCTAATAAAACAATACCCTCCTAACTGCAAAACCTGCTTCCTTATTCCTTGGTGGACTCGCTCCATGGTTTTTTGACTTCCATTGTGATACTACATTATGGAAGCATCCAGAGGTGTTTGAGGGCTGGCTAGAACTGTAAGCATGTCGAACTTAAACAGAGACATCTAACATATATATACTGAAATGTCTTTTGTGTTGCCATTTGAGGCACATTCAGTACGTAATCTTGCAGATCACTCATTCACAGGTCATATCTATATATCTATAAATTCCCAAACTGCAGTGTTTGTTTTTCATCTATCCAGATGAATACCCCAAAAAATATCACTTACCCTTTGACATGATAAATGACTCTGTGGGGATTTTATTGCTGAGATGCAATACCCTGGAGAGTCATGCAATCGTGCAATCCAATTAGTGTTTTAGATGGTGCAACATCATTCAGGGAATGAATGGGTAGAAATACTTTACAAATAATATTGTCAGGATTGTCTTTTCCCTACCTCTTCCCTAAATCGTCTCCACAGACATAGATGGGCACACATACACTGGTATAGACTATGCAAATAACTGTCCTGGATAATTTCTGCTTAGAGAGACCATTCTTTTTGTTGAATTTCATTTACAAAGGCTTTTTTGAATTGTAGACAAAGTCTTTACATGGAGTACACATTGATGAGTATATGTTGAAAATGAAGATAAAAATATTCGTAAGCTGTGTCTGTCCCTATATTCCATTTCAATTTCATTTTTTACAAAGGCATTTGAAAGCAGTAGAGAATCTAGTTTGAACTTTTATTTTTATTTCAGTTTTGTCATGTCTAAATTATAAAAGGCAGATCCCAATTCTTTGGGTACTGCAATTTAATTTACCTCCAAAGATGTATTTATTTTTTTCTGCTTTTTGTTATATAGCTGCTCACAGCTGAAATTGCTCAGTCGTAATGAAAACACACTTACTGCATTCCAAATGTCTGCATAAGTATGCATTTGGGGGATAGTTTCTTTTTATTTAAAGTTATCTACATTATCTGCAAGGAAAAATATTGGCAAAATATACCATTCTTGAGAGAGTTTTCAGTAAAAGTTAAGCAGAGAGAAAAAAAAAATTCCAGGTGCCTATTCCATTGAGCCCTAATTTGAGTAACTCTAGCGTAATTCTGATGTCTAATTTTGCCATCATTTCCACTCAAGGTTTTCCCCACCTCTCCTATGGAAGTGTACAAGAGTACCAGGCAGTGCCATAAGAAGGGTGGATACATTGTTGTCCTTAAATTTCTTACCCTTGCACCCAGTAAATGGACTACAAATTAGATAAATCAACTAGTCTTGTATCGTGGTTTAGTAAAGCTTATTCATTGGAGTAAATACAGGAATTCACAGCACTTGCTGCACAATCCTCTTCAGAGCTTCTTGAAATCAATGGTTAAAATCTGCTTTATAAGCTAAGAGGACGGGAAAGGCTTCCATTACACTAGCTGGTATCACATCTAACCTCTACCTAATTAAAGCATTTTTTCATATTCACTTTGCTACTTAGAAGACACTGTCTGGTTAGTAAACTCACAATGTAGCTTAGACTTGTTCATACTTTTGGTTTTTTCACTACCACAACACCATAGCAACCTAAACAACAAATATTTATTTTATTTCTCAAACACTGCAAGCAATTTTATGAAAAATTTTATGCAAATTGGGCAATGCATTGACTCATTCTGTTTGTCTCTCTTGTATTTATCTCTAAGGCATCTATCACCATGGTGTCTAAACGCTGTGGTATCTTAGTGTTTGCCAGCTCTGTATATCATAAGAGTGGTATCATCACTTTCGTCTACTTTTACACAGCTTTTTTTATACAAACCATAAGGAAGTATTAGCTAGGACAGAAGAGTTATGGATTAAATGCAAAGAGATGTTTTCTATACTAATACACACAAATCAGTAGAAAAATTAAAAGTCCTTACTGTTTCCTTCAGTCTTCAGTTGCTCTGAAAACATAAATTCTACTAGTAGAAGGTGCTCTGTTGACGAAGGCTTCTCCAATTTCAAAAACCCTGGACTCCATTTACAATCACTTGCATTCTGCCTCTTAACCAGCTCAAATAACCACACCTGCCCACCCAGCACCGTACTGTCCTAATGATTTCTTCCAGTACTCAATTTACTTCCCTCCTTAGAACTCATTCGGATCGCATCTTCCCCTAAAACATACTCATGACACCATTTTAGATCCAGACCAACGTCTTCCCACAATCGAGTTGTGCTGTTGAGACCCGGGTTGTGTAAGCAAGTCTGCAGAGCTTCCGAGCTGCTGCAAACTAGATGAGGGACGAGTAACTGTGACAGTTGTAAAAATACACCTGCTGCCGATGGTAAAAGTTAAGACCCTTTTTTCCCTCCTCCTTCTTTAATAACAGTCAAATGGAAAGCACAGGAAACTGTAAGTAAACTTTATATTTGAAAATACTAACTTGGGCCAAAACATTGTGACGGTGTATTTGGTTCACCTTTAAATAGAACGATTTTTCTCCCCAAATATTAAATGGAAAAAGTATAACAAGAAAGAAGTGGAATGGAAAATTGCTAAAGCTGAAGAACATCGCACACAAAAAGGCAGTATTTTTTCTAACAGCTCTGAGATGATATGAGAAAGAGAGAAAGGGTGTGGAGGAGGGGGAGAGGGAGGGAGAGGCAAGACAAGGGAACATGAAGCAGACTAAAACAGAATGTGAAATAATTGATACTGTTATGGAAAGACTAAAAAAATTTAAGAGGGCGGGCAAAATCTACAGAGGTGCTTTTAATACCATAAATATCACCCTGTAGAGTAGATTTTCCATAAAATCCTTAAATGTAATTGCACTGGTCATCATTTAGAAAGCCAGATTTTTTGTAGTTCATCTTGCGGTGGGCCAGACTGCTACTTTTTTTCCCTATAGCGTGTTTTAGTCTGTGGGGTTTATCTTACTCCCTGCAAAGCTACATCATAGTTAAAATATAACTCTTAGCCAATGTTTCCATTTAAAACTGTTTTTTTAAACCATTGATAAGCTAGGATTATTACTGGAAGGTAAGCCTCTCCAAACGTAGAAAAATGGGAAAATGTCTCACTTTGCAGCTGCTACTAAGGATGGCAACAAAGTTTGACAGCTGACACTTGAGGAAGTGAAAGAGCTTAAGATATTACATGAATAAAGCATATTTTGTCTTTCTTAATGGAACATATATATTAAAATACTCTTCTCTAAATTTAATATTCAGATTCTTCATTGATCAACATAAAGTTGTACCACCAATGAAATGCAATGCATTTTTAGTACATCCAAAGCCATATAAAAGTGATGATTTCTCTATATACAGCACCTTACATCTTCAAAGGGTTTGTAAATAGCAACACCTTCATTCTCATCCTATTTCACTAATGCAAAACCCAAGACTCCTGACATCAGAAATACGTAAAACAAGAGAATTAAGATTTTTCAAAGTTCAACTGATATTAGAGAGATCTAAAATTTCCACTTCCTATATGGGAAACTTTGCCTAAATAAAAACTAGGTCCCTGTGAATTTCCACTCTGTGGAGGTGAGCACAGGCACGAAACCTCTTCCTTTGCAGAAAATAAATGAACATCACCATTTCTTTTCAGGATTACAAAATTCTTTGTTGACTAAAGTGTTCACAGTTTCTGCCTCCCAAAATATCAAATAATAACATTGATCAGCTATGAAGGAACCAGCCAAATCTGTCCAGCTCGTATCTGACCCTTTTTCTATATTTTAAAGGACTTGACAAGAAATCTGTGGTTATATTCCTGTACAGCCTTTTGTTATGGCATAGTTTAAAATCCTTCCATGTCATATAGGTTCATATGACTGTATATGTTAGATTTCAACACATTTTTGAAATTACCGAATTTGATGTACCTTCTTGCAGCTGACCCACTAAAGTTCAGGATTCCTAGCATGGCCAATTGCTATGAGAGTTCAACCCTTTTGTACAAATGACTGATAACACAGCGACTGGTGTTAAATTCCTGCACAGATTAAATGAAGCTCATCCCCCCCAGATCTGAAACCTCTTCAAGCTGCTTTTTTAAAGCCACGTAACAAGTCTTTACTCCTTATATTACTGTTCCACTTTTTGTTCCCCGTCTTAAAGAAATTTTCGTCCTTCTGGTTCTCATGGGAAATTGTGTTAAAATTCAAGAACCTGACCTTAGGTTGCATTGAATATTCCCATTGACTTCAGGCCGTAAAAAAGGAAAACTGTGGAGAAGAGTTATATTCTGTCAGAAAGAATATGGCTCCAAACGCTGGAATCATCCTGACAGCTCTATTTCAGAAGTTAGCCAAGGAGAAAAAAGGGGCCAGGCATCTTGAAAATTACATACACATACCTCACACACATGTATACACATACACAAAGCATGAAGGAGAATAAAGGAGAGAACCTGGAAAGAAACCCTGCCAATTTATCAAGTGGCAGATGAATTATCCCCAAGAGTTTCATAGAAGCAGCAGCCACCCCATTTTAAGGTGAAATTTTATTTCAATCTCAGCTGCAGCATAATCTCGGATCCATCTGTTTCCTCCATTCCCCCTCCCTTCCCCTCACAGTCCCCCTGCTCCCTTCCCAACTCACACGCCGATATAACTCAGAGGAATCACTTCATCGCCAGTACCACAGGTTTCACGGGCCCTACTGGGTAGGTAGGAATTGCAGGGAGAGGGATGGGATCGAAATAAACAAAAGGAAGTGACAAATTTATTTCTACGAGTTTTCATCCCAATCAAAGCTTACAAACCGTGCATAACTTTTTGAAAACATTTTGTGTGTTTGAGAGTATTTTCATCATTCTCCCCACCAATCATGTTTTAGGGAACACTAGCAACCAGTGACTGGATCTACATGAGCTGTCTAGCTCTTACCATTGTTTCCACTCAATATTCACTCCTATTTATTTTTCCAGTATCATGGCCCTGCTTCAAGTCCTCAGGATATCACACTGCACAGAAAGCAAGTCTTTAAAAAAAAAAAACACAAACATTTGGGATTTTCCGATGTTTGGTCTTCCTCAATACCAGAAGCACATTCCACCTCTGAGATTAGCAAGAGGACTCCCAGGTCCAGTTTCATTATCGGCTTAAGCTAACCTAAGTATGGCATGTGCCAAGAAGCGGGCCCTCTCTCTCCACCCTCCCCTCCCTCCCTGACTCAGACCTAGGCAAATACTCTTCTCTTCTTTCACCACCAATTCTCATGCTGCCACAGAGTCAGCCAGATCAAAAAAACCAAAACGATGTACCTGAGATCTGAGCCACGCACTGATTTTCAGGCAGCTCCTGACACAGCCGACTGTGCAGCCATAAGCATTCTCATCCTCCCCAGGGAGGCAGGGGAAAGATGCAGCTGGAGGAGGGAGGAAAGGAGAGCAGTGCCACCATTTTCAGCAGCAGCGTGGATTTAAATTTGCTGAAGCTGACTGCAAGACCACACCTTTGTTACGCTAGGAACAACAACTCCCAAATGAATCAAACTTTACAAAAGAAAAAAGCAGACCTGGACACTTGATTTTGAGTGTTCAAGGAAGACAAACAAATACAGATTCTCCTGAATCAGAAATACCAGATGGCACAGAGGCACACCTGAGCATGTTTCCAAAGCAGAACTAGCAATAATACCCTACACCTGGATGATATGCTTACACTAACACCTGACTTACAAGCAGTGCTAATAATGATGGGAGTATATCCCTTAATTTGTGTGTGATTGATAACGTGTGCACCTCTACGAATGTCTTCCCATGGGGTTAAGGGAGAACTTGGCTGGCCTTTTTGGGTGTGCATGGAGAGCACTTTGGGAAGATACACAGTATGACACGTGTGCTATAGCCCAACTTTCAGCGATAGTGATCCCATGAGATCGACTGCGTTAACACTGCTAGTTTATACCTTTTAAGGGCCAGTCAACTCAAGTTTATCATGCTCAAATGTTGGTGTTGGGAGTGTTAGGCAGCTGCTTCCATTATTTGCATAACCTTTATAGCACAGTCAAAGCTAAGATATGCCTTTATGCCACCTAAGGCAGGAGAAAGGCTGGGGGAGCAGGGCAAACACATGCCTACAGGCCCAGCCTGACTTTGTTGCTTTAAATCGAGCCAGTGGGCTAGTTTGCTTCGGGGGTGGGAGGAAGATAGTTAACTGTCCTTGCACAATCCCACTTCCCATTTAGCCTGATGCAAGGCTACCCACAGAACGTGAAATGCTGCAGAAATATTTCCATTTTTAATAGTTGATAACAGCAACAATAAGTATTTAATTTATATTTCTGCTATGATACTTCAGAAGATCTTATCCTGGAACACTTGTGTCTGCTGACTAATTACACAAGTATTGTTCATTTTGTGTCCTTACTACCCTAAGAGTGTGTTCGTAAAGTTAGTCCTTTATCTGTGACGCACATCTGAAAAACAAAAATGTACAGAAGCCTGGGGATTTGATTAGTTTCTTCCAAGATATTTAATTGCTATTACAACCAGAAATATGTAATACACTGGAATATAATTTTCTTTTTTGAGGGAAAAATTTCAGTTAAGCACTAGTGCAAATTCCACATGATAGCAAGCAGTCTCAGGAGTTTTAAAATGCAGAAGATGGCAAGCTAGACTTTCACTGGATATTTGTAGTTCCTTTTATAAATTTTGGGCACAGAATCAAACTTTAACATTCTACATAGAAAGACAGAATCTTTCTGAAAGATCTTTTACAAATCAGCAAGACTGGAAATAATTTGATAGAAGACTTACCATGTATGCTCTTTCAGCCATTTCACTAGAAACTCATTTTGGCTTTCTCTGAGGTAGAGATAAACCATGGCTAAGAGACAGTTATTAAATCTTCTTTATACATTCTGTATGAAATGTATTAAACTACAAAAATACTATATTCAAATAAGGTTAAGGGTCTGACTTAAACCCACAAAGACATGGAAATTCAGAAATATTGTGTCTCCCTACTCTTTACTCTCCTCAGTGTGGCTAGGCATTGTAGCACAAATGACTTGTGCTCAGATTCCTTAAACCTCTTCTTTACGGTACATTTCTCCTTAAAGTTACTTTCTATTTTAAAGTTCTTTCAGTTTGTAGCCTGTTTGTGCACTCAGGTTAAATTCTGTGCTGGACAGTTTGGGTTTTTTATAATTTCATTTTTTTAATGCTTATAGAAACATAAAAGTGAGAAAAATCAAAAGTACGTAATTGTTAGTCTCGGCAACTGGCTATTTTTATTTTTATTTTTTAACACTTAACTGACAAATCCCATGTTAATGAGAGACAGGCAGGCAGATTTAGGACATGCATGACTCTCAGCAAGTGTAAAGACATGCTTCAGCTCTCTCCCTCCCTATACAGTTCTACTTACACATATGTAAATACTCATTACATATTTTGCCAGTGAACTAAAAAGGAACCTTGGAGTTGACAACTAAGATTTTGTCCCACAAAATGGCATGGGACCTTCTTCCACAATGGACTTTTTCCCTTTTTCCTGCATACAACAGCGACCAGTGGAGGTCACACTTTATTCAAAAGTAAGACCGATGCTTGCAGACCATTCTTCCAGAGGGGTTCTCAGCTTTGAAACCATCTCCTACCCTGTTGTATGGTAGTTTGGGCCTGCTGACCTCTTGGGCAAACGGCAAATTGTGTCTTCTCAAGATAACTTCAAAGCAAGGAAATTCCACTGCGGGGAGGGGGATGGGTATCTTAGGAGGATGGGTATCTTTTCTACGTTCTACAACTGTGAACAAGTCTGAGTTTCTCCTTATTCTCTTCTACTTCTAGTTATTCTTTGTTTTTACTTAATTATTGCCAGTGCATTACACAGTCAGGCAACTGTCTCCGTGCAGCTCTTATAAATCTATATGCATTCAACAAATTGTTAGAAACTTGATCATTTCATATGTGGCTTGGGGCTTCCCCTCCACATGCTTCACAGCATCTGATTAACATGCATGTTCAATTCTGCTGTACTTGCACATGCTCCTGAAGTGTCTGGTTTTAAAGATGAACAATCAATACTGACTATTCATTCCCTTCAACTGGTACTCCTGTAAACTACTTAAAAAACAGAACAAGGGCCATTCCAATAAGAAAACAGTGTTGATTACACTCTGGTAGCCAGAGTAAAGGCAGATGATTTGGAGGACATCCATAAACATTAAACTTTGCAGTTTGACTGTGATAAAAAGTAAAACATACAAAATCCTCAAACAAATAATCCTCAACAAAATAGCGTAAGACTTTAAAATAACGCCACTGGTGTATCTTTATCTTGAGATACCATTGAACAAGACAAAAGATTTCAGGAATTAATGGAAATGAAGATATTCCTTGAACAGATAATACTAAACGTGTCCCTATAATAGACAATCTCTGTTAAAGAGTAAGAGAAGCAGAAACTAGTAGCCTTGATCTAGAAAAGGTATTTCTGCCTTGTACAGCATAAAAGACAGACACTCAGGAATAGCTCATCCATGAGAAATGGTGATCTCCTATTGCTGCCAAGGTCAGTCAGACCTGTTGTGATACGTTCTGTAAATTCTGAGTCTATCACAGTTTTCCAAGGACTTCTTTAACACCTAGAGATTTTTTACTTTTATTGTGGAACAAAGCTATGACATGGAACTGTCCAACTAGAAAGCCCAAAAAAGGATGACAGAGAGTTTTTATTAGATTTGCGGGTGACGGCTCCATTGAGAAAAGAATCAAGTAGTTAGAAGAAAGGTGGTCTCAAGTTCCTGCAGATCCAGCAGGAAAATGCTGAAATCTCTGCAAGGAAGGAAATTTTGTTCTCAAGCCAGCAGTCCTACAATTTATCACACCCCTTAAAAACTGATGGCAGATGACATGTGGATGATGTATCTGTATTAGTCTATCAAGTGTGAATGGGACTGGATTTATTTTCTACAACAAGAAGCTCTAATGGAAACTCCCAACTTAGTTTTACTATGCCTCAGTCCCAAACTTCTGCACTTCAAATGCCAACTGTGCCCCCTTGTGTGGTACTTTTCTGATGGTAACCATAAGTCCCTGGGGAAGTAGATTAAACCCAAGCAAGGCATTTCACTTTTTACTTTCTCTAGTTAAAAAAAAAAAGGAAAAAAAAAAGATAAGCTGTAATACTTTCTAGGCCTAAAAATAAATTTTTACTCTGTGAACTCTCTGCTATATTTATATGTACTCAGAGAGAACAGAGTTTGGATCTCTCTCTCTCTATTAGCATCTATAATTCTGGGCTTGAAGTACTAATTAAAAGCACATAAAAGAAGGTACATAGACTAGTTTTTTACATAATGGGGTGGGAGTCTCCTGTTGAAAGACCCACGTTGCTTGGAGCTTTAAGAAACATCCAAGGTATTGCTTCACAGAGACCTTGTGAATATAAAGGACAATGAAAACTGTTCTTTAGCAAAAGACATCTGAGCCAGATGAGACAGCAGAGCATAGAAAAAAAGGAGGTTTTAAGTAAGCCTGTAAAGATCTCCTCATGCCAGGAGAGCTCATGCAGGGGTAATTCAGCTCTATTTGGGAGTTTTATCAAAAAGGAGAATGATGACATCACTGTTCTGAACTGAAAACTGATTAATCATCTGCTTGGCATCTGTCTTGGCAGATGAGAACTCCCTTTTCAATGCTATGGAAAAACTGGTGATACAGACTCGTCCTCATGTTGTCACCTCTCTCTGCTTGTGACCAGCTCTCTGGCCTGCCTTTCCTGACTCTTCAGCTCACACATTCAGCTGATAAACATGTACATTTCAGCAAATACAGATGGGTATTTTTAATGGTATCAAACATCTGTACAGGTTTGTTCTCAAGACATCTGCACATGATGCAGTCCCCAGATAACATTTATATAACTTTTATGGATCTTCACTTTTTGGAGGAAAAACCAAAATGCCTTTAGATAGGCTTTTTAAATTGCAAAATAAATTGTTGAAAACGCAATTTTCCCTCAAAAAGACTAAGTTTCTGAAACCTCAGTTCAGTCCACTTCAGAAAAAAATAGCATGAACCCAAAAGTTCCTGATCCCTTATACTTCTAGATGTTTCACAATTGATTTAACAAGGTAAGTGGAAGAGTACAAAATTGGCAACCTTAACACTTGGGTGTATCTTGCAATTGAGAACTAGCATACACCATACTGTGACGTATTTTTGAGCCTTCCTGCATACCATGTGGACAGTGTATCTCACATAAAATCAACTTGATAAGATAGGAAATAAAGGAAAAGCAAAAAAGGAACTTCATGTTTCCCTTTGTTTCTCTGACCATAAGAAATAATTTGATTCTAAAGCCCAGTGAAATGTTTTCCTTCAAGATTGGCCTACCTTTCCTATGTCTGCAAGGCCACACTCAATTTGGTAACTTGAACTGAACCAGCTGGCAGTGTCTTTGAAGCATATGGGCATGGATCGAAGCTGCAAATATGCAAGGTGAATTTTACACTTTTATATTTCTCTCATAGTTATTTAAGATCTTGATTCTGTCAGATGTTGTGTGCCTAATTCCTACTGTAGGCAATGGCAGATGAGTGTGTAAGAACCTTTTCTGCGACGCAAAACACAGTTCAGGTTCAGCCCATGTGTCTATTTCTCCTCTATCTGTTAAACTGGCTGCGTATCATTTGTTTGGAATGAGAAGGTATGGCAATACTCAGGTTTTCTCTTTGCTTTGTAGCAAAGGGAAGTAGCGGCTTTCCTTAATTATTTAGAAGAGATCTTTACTTCCTTACAGAGATGAGAACAATTTATTTCCATGCAAGTGTGATAATTTGGGGCCGGCCATTTTCACCTCAAATGAATTAAACAAGACAGGAGCAGTGGCTAAAATAATAAAAGAGCTGCCTCTTTCATTACATGTTTGACGACACTTGATTTGACACACTATTAGGTAGCATTACAAACTGTTTAAATACTCTGAAACATATATCACCACTATTAAGCTTTGATACCATATTGTAAATGTTTCTGTTTAAATACACTGATTTATGCTCACTTATGAGTGCCCACTCCAAATGTCAACAACAATTACAATGAAACAATTTCTTAAAGGATTTGAGTTCATTCTGATGAAAAGACCAGATTAATTACTTTGTTTTAAATATTCTGTAATCTTAATATCATTATCTTTTGCATCTTCCCAGATCCAAGTGTCATACCCAGTTTAAGGACATGAAACAGGACATCCACACAAAAGGGATAGACCCTCATCCTATTAGTATTTAATTAACTACTCTCTAGAAGTTGATGAGCATCGAGCTTTGTTCTGAAAGGTAAATAGCCCTGTGTGTCAGTAACTAAAGCAAAAATCTCAGCAGGAGGGATTTTCTCAGCAAAATCTCATGGCTCCCCTTTTAGTTTATCAGGTCCTCCCAGCTCCCAAAGTGCAGCCCACAAAACAAGAAGCAAAATGATTTTCCCATCCAGCTGTTCTTAAGTATGTAGGAGAACACTTTTCTTTAAAGAAGAGGCAACCTCATGAAATGGATCTTGTGGCACCTATATGTAATAAATAATAAGCCATCATCTCAGTCTCACGTTTCTTTCTTCCTAGGAAAAGCAAGACATTTTCTTGTTATAACAGATCATCAGACATCTTTGTCTGGAGATCCCAAGTAAAAGTGGGTATAGACGTGTGAGATTAAAACTAAAAGATGTTGGGCTAGATTCTTTTTTAAACTAAGATACTTTTTTTTCTCTTTGGCTGAGAACATGATTTATGCCTACTGATGGCCCCCCAATATACTAGAAGGAGCAACTGGGCGAGACATTAGGGCAGACAAGAAAACGACCTGTCATCTCAGACATACGTAACTGTTTCTTTTAATTCTGACAGTCTGACCATTGCAGAGCCTCTGTGAGAACATGTGAATGGCTGGGCTGGTTCAGACCAAGGGTCTGCCCTGCCAGTGCTCTGCCTCCAACAACAGCTCTAGGTGTGACAGCCCAAACGTACGATACATCCCCCCAGCCCCTATCCCCGTGTCTCTACCTCCAGCTATTTTCAGCACCAAGGAGTTACTGGTCCATTTATGGTTCGTCTATCTAATGACCTCCTTAGGTCTCCAGTCTGCTATGGAAACTTCTTGCATCCGCAACGCTGTTTGTCACGGAATGCCGTACGAGTTCTCCATGGCATGGAGAATATTCATACTACGTAGTCTCACTCCAACAGACAGCAGTTAAGAGAATAACAACTTTTTTAGTATCAGCAGATACAGATCATGTGTCTCAAGGCGTTTGTTCCTATTTATATGAGAAAAGCAATGACACTCTTCTCATATGCTGGTACAGCAACCTCTTTCAAGACTATTTTGGAGAAATTCACTTGAATGGCTTTAAAAACTCAGTGCCCTACTGAACAAATGTTCCTTTTAAGCTTCTAAAAACTGATTCATGCTTTTTCATCTGTTGCAACTTTTTTCTAGAAAATGCGCTTGCATGAGCTAAAGTGGCCAAGTTTGTTATACCATTGAATTATCCTGGAAAGGGCCTTGCTTTCTCAGTCCATAGAGGCAAAACCTGCAATAGTATTACCATTTTCAGTTCCAGACTCCACAAATGCATTATTCTGAAAACCTCAGAAAAAATGTCCACTACAAAACAAAAGAACACTTAACAGATTAATATATATGGCTTTTTAATTTTTACAAACCGTACAGACAACTGCCACAAATCTCAGGTGTTTTTACCATCATCTCGTTGATTAAATCATCTCTGTAAGTAGCAGCAAAAATTTTATAACCTCTCAGGGCCTGCATCATTAAGTACTGAAAATAACTCGGAAGTGCTGTGCAAAGCAAATGGTATAGTTGTAAACTCCTACAGACTCCTAGGAACTTGAAGCCTTTCTTAAGGCAATAGTCAGTAATATTTCATACAAATAAAAAGCCAAATATCTACTTTTTTATCATTGGATGTTCTAGTCATTCTGGTATTGACACCTCCAGCTCTGCATTAGCATCGCTGTACCTGCAGACACCTGTATGCATCTGCATACGCCGGTCGCCTAGATCAAGTCTTCCAGAATCACCATCTCTCTACCACCTTTCTCCACAACAGGCTGAAAACTAATCAGTCGTCCATGAATAACAAGTTTCTCAACAGCAGCTTTTCAACACAGAGCTTGCAATCTGTCTCCCATTCACTTTGTCAAATTATGGTCCACATATCAGCCATTTGCAGCAGTGATATATCTGTCAAGCGTCAAGTACATTTCTTGCAAAGGAAGTCTTTTTTGGGATTTTTTAACTTTCAAAATGTCTAATCCCAAACATGAAAAATAATGAGTCAGACGCCAAAAAATCATGAGATTTTTTTTTTTTAAATATGTTAATGTCTTTTCCCTTGCTTTCTGGAGCTTTTTCTGGGTCATGTTTTCAAGCTTTTTTCCAAGGCCATAAGGGTTTCAAACATTATTTAAAAGAAAGCACCTGAGATCCTTTTCTAATTGCATGTTTAAGGAAAACATTTATTGCCATCACACTTAAATTGTGTTGAACTGACAACCAAGAATCTTCAGAGATATTTTTGATTAAATAATCCTGAAAAAAGGATATTGCTTCAAACCTGTTCTCTAGAGTTTCATTTATGTTACTTACCTATTTTTTCCAGATAATTAAGCTTCACTGAAAGCAGGTTGTTAGACATGGAGGAAAGTCATGACTTACCACTATCTTGAAGGGCTCTTTACAATATCAAAATATCTGAGGTACAGATTATAGATCCTCACACAAACAGTGATTTCTTCACCTGAAATTTGTCATTTGCTCCCCCTTAATACTGAGTCCCCTTGAAATTTTTACTCTGGATTTTTTTTTCATTGATGAGAAGACAATTTTGTGTGACAACGTGCATTACAAATCTTCTTAAACGTTCTTCAGATTCCAACTGTTTTGTGACAGAAATGTCCGTGAGTATTTGATACATATAACCATTCCTGTTAACTGTCATAATCTCAGCTCATTTGTGCGGCACTCACTAATTTGTTTTTATTTAGAGAGGGAAAGGCACTCCTTTCTTTCCGTAATACAATTCCTCTGTAAGGCATTATTTAAGCTCAGCACAGTGTCCTTCCTGTATCCTTTCTCTTCCATCCTTTCTGTCCTGATTAAAACTACCAGAGACTCAGCAGGATTTTCAGTGGGATTGCTCACGGCGTCGTGAAGTCACCCTTTCTTTCATTGTTTTTGCTTGTTAAACCTTGTTTTGCTCATCAATCCCTCTCCCGCATCCCACTGGATTCCCAACTTTCCTTTGTCAGCACCCTTGTTTGCAGCTAATTGTGCTCCTCTTCATTTTCCCTACGCCGTTCTCTTCCCCGTCCTTCCTCCCCTCTCAGTTTGCCCATCTCCTCAAGTCTCCCTCTTCCATCCTGCCCTGAGGAAGGCTGTGCCTGGTGTCAGTGCTGCCCGCAGCACGGCCAGGCCCAAGCGCTACGGCCTAACGAGGCAGACCCCAGCCGTTTCACGGGTGGGTCTTTTTACTGGCCTCCCCATTTCCGTGGCATGCACACGGATCACATTTATCTCTGCCACCACAAACTCTGGGCGATGGCTTCCACTCTGCTGGCACAGAAGATGACGAGCTCACCCAACCCAGCCGGGCCCTGCTCGCAGCTCGGCCCTGCTCAGCCTCACAGCACTGCCAGGGGAGCCGGGGCACCGGCGCCTGACCCGACCTCTGCAAAGCGGCTGTGGAGGCGGGCCGGGGGCCGTGGAGACGGGCCGGGGGCTCTCACAGAGGCACCTCAAGGGCCCCGC
>NW_009604280.1:24570-43488 GCF_000690535.1 Cariama cristata | reverse complement strand
TCCCTGTTCAACCAGGCTGGTCTTTGTCCTCATCTGCTCATCTTTCGGCACACCGGGACAGCGTGCTCCCGTGCCTTTAAGATTGCCTCCTTGAAGAGTGTCCAGCCTTCCTGGACCCCTTTCCCCTAGGGGACTCTCTCAACCAGCGCCCTGAACAGGCCAAAGTCTGCCCTTCGGAAGTCTAGGGTAGCTGTTTTACTGCCCCCTCTCCTTACTTCACTATATCTATGCACACTGCCCCTGAAGATGCCTTCCTCCTCAAAACCATGCCTACATCTTAGTAAGGCAACCCAATGGCATCCAAAGGAAGATCTGAAACACTGCTCATACACAAACTTCGACATGTCCCCCAGACTTTTCTTTTTAAACAGGAATCACTAGACTCACTAGTTAACCATAAAATACAACAGGTTTGGTGCAAATATAAGGGTAATGTCCAAATGAAATAAAGTGGCAGGAATTTCAAAATTCCATGGGCAATTAAAAAAAAAAACACGCAACAACAATTATGGACATTTTGTCACTGTTTAGCGATAAAATTTAATTAAGAGAGTAGGTTACAATCTTGTTTGCAAACTAGGTCTTGTGAGAAAAGCTATCTATTCTGTAAAACCAAGTCTCACATGAAAAAATGTCAGTCAAGCACAAAACGCAGCATCAGATCAGGTTGAGGGAAATTGCAGAGATCAATGACAAGTACAATCTGCATTGATCACATCTGGGAGCCAATCTCATTCCCAAATCCCATGGAAGGGAGTGGTAAACTCTCCACTGTTTTGGTGCCAGCGAGTAGATTACTTGACAATCAGATAACACCCAATAGTGATGGCTGTTTTCTTAGTGGGTTCATTTTTATGCCTTAAACTTTCCTTGCCTACTAAAGTTTTGGTTGTTTTAAAGGGATAATGCCAACTTTCAACTTCAAATTTTTACCCACATTGAAGTTACTAGTGTCTCTGGGGGAAATTGTTTCTCCTTTCTTAGTGTTGCAGTAACATAACTGTAAAGATTTAAGTAAGTTTCCTACTAGTTCACACACATACAGAAGAAAAGAAGTACCCTTAATATTCCTCCACCATATTTCTGCAGTGACACATTAAATGTTTTGCACCCACTAACACATGCCTGGAGTAAATTGTGTTTGAGGAAACAGAAAAAAAAACCAAAGTATTTTCCAAACTCTAACCAAAGATTTCTCAATCTCTGAAAAGCTGAAAAACAGTGGATCAAGCATCAGCTTTGCAGTTCCATGTTCTGGCAGGCAGAGGACACAGATCTCTCCAAAATATTGTAAAAGAGGCCTTCTCCTCCAAAAGAGGTCTGGCTGGATCAAATGGAAGCTTTAGGTTCCTGGAAGCTGTTGGCGTTTTCTCCCCCATAGTGAGCTGTCTCTGGCACCTCATCTTTTAGAGGATCGAATCCTGTCAGCTCTGGTTAACAAATACAGGAGAGTTCTTTGTAACAAAGATCAAATAAGCATCTGGCTTTGGGAAAAATAATCATTCCCACCACCATCATTGAACTAACGAGTCTGCCTTTGTCAAGCTACACTCACAACATGAAGGACATGCTTACTAACAATGTTTTTGCTGGATCAACTGGAATTCTAAAATCTTTCCACAGACTCCTCTAGTGTTTTAACAAAGACACAGTTTCATGCGCTGCTGTCTTCCCAAGTACAATTGCTCAGTTGTTGTCCTTTCTCCATTAGCTTATTGAACAGCACCAGCGTAAGAGCAGCAATGCTCTATCAGGAAAAGAATTTTAAGAATGTGTCTGTTATCATACCTGTAGCTTCTTCCTATGAAAAAAGAATAAAGCATTAGCACTGACCTTCAGCAAGTAGTAGAGAAAGCGAGCAGCAGGTTAATATAATTTTACATCTGATAGGTGTATATTTAGTGAGACATGTCAGGAGTGAATATGAATCTAATGAGGCAATAAGTGCCTGGCTGCAAGAGAGGCTTTCCATGTCTGAAATTGGTCTGAAGCATGGTCCCCAGGTACCTCACTCTTCATCAGAATTCCTTATATAAGACAGTATAAAATGGCATTATGAAACAGTTCATATAACCACGTAAAACTATTCTCCTTTTTTAAGTTTTTGACATGTTGTTTTCCTTAGGTGAAGTCCTGAGCCTATATCTAGTTTTGATTCTACTGAAGTGTACTAGAATTGATGTGCCTTTCAGCAAATGTTTTAAGTCATCGAACTGAGTATTATTAAGATGTCTAGAAGATCTCTTAAACTCTTCACTGAGTTAAAAGAATAGGATGGTATGCGCTAAAGTTAGTCAGGTGTTCTCCTGAAAAGTGATTGCTCTTTGCAGAACCACAAGGCTAGTTTATGCACTGGGAAAAATAGTTCTCTTCTCTGAGTGGCATGTCAAGGGCTGCCGCCTTGGTTTGCCTCCTTAGGAACTGTGCGTCTTTAAAAGTGAAAATTGTTTTGTCAGTTTCTATTATTTCTGCTGAGACCAAAAGCAAAGGTCCTTATTTAACATGCACTCCTGCAAGGTGTGGGCCACCTTCTGAAAAAGGGCTGGACATTCACAATTTATCAGGAAATTAATATAGTAAAACTTTGGTGCTCCAAACACTGTCAAGACCTGATCTTCCTCAAGACTTCACTAGGCAAACTTTCTATTAATTTTGAACATAAGTCTGAATAAAAACAAAGTTTTACCCTCCAACAATTAGAAAGGCTATTAGGCCACAGAAAAGAGATCCCAGAATATCAGCTGACGTTGTGAGTTCTGTGAAGGAGTAATTTATGATTTTGAGAAGTAATTTGCAACAGTCTTTAGTTAGGTCTAAATACAATAACAGTATGGAATGCCTCTTTCCATTTTCATATCCTTTTATGCTGCTCACTGGTAACAAAACTAACACACAGTTACCAATAACACAGAAGCCAGCAATGATCTCAGATATGAGAGTAGAGATTAAGCACTCATGGGTTATGATCCTAGTAATGTCTCAAAATCCCACAGAAGGTTTGTTCAGGGAGATTTCTCTGCCTGTGAGGAACAGGACAGTGGTAATAAGAGATCAGTTTTCCATCAGCATGTTATTGTCTCCTTGTTACCAACACATGCAAAGTAAACTGGATGTTGTACTGCAGTGAAACCCGACGAGGACATATACTCAGGACAGATTCCCCAGGTTGCTCAACAGAAGAATCCTTTTCTAAAGATATTGCAGGCTTCCCAGCTAACAGTCTTACTGCCCAGGGCCTCCCCTGGGCAGTTCTCTCCTACAATCTATGCTATTCCTTCTAGATTTCAACATTTACTTGCTAAGGCTGAAATGTACCCTTAACTCAGGATACAAAGCAATGACAGTATCTTGAAATCAAATATGACTGGCATCACTGGAGTTAGAAAAGGGAAGATTTGCTGGGATTTTGTCAGAGGCCTGGTAAACTTAAAAATGTATCAATGCTTTAAAAACTCTTCATCCTGCAGTTGTGACACTCTGGAAAAATTAATATAATTTGGATGTAGTACTTAAATCAAATACCTTTCCACAAACAGCTGTCTCTCCGATTATCAATTGCAGACATTTTCCAGACTTTGCAAACCATACCATAAAGCAGTACTGACAATACAACAGAGCCCCAGCCCCACAGTGCTTCAAATCTAGGGTCAGTCATGAAACCAAGCAACTAGATCACTGCCAGGCAAAGCTGCTTGATAAAACTGGTTACAGTTATTTTGACAGGCCTTCATCTGAAAAGAGTGTTCAGCATAATTTAGTCTCACCAAACTTCTTAAATATGTTATGCCCATTTTACACATGGATAAACAGAGGTGTATATAGCTAACGTGACAAAATCACACGGTAAGTACACAGGTAGCTCAACACAGAAGCAAATGGTCCTGATCCCCAGAGCTGTTCTCCATCCCAGCTAAATCATCTTCCTACACAGTTATTAAAATTTTTCAGTCAAGAGCTACATTAACACTAGGGAGTTAATACATATAAAAGTAATAGTCCTAAGAATTCCAGAGATATCAGTAAATAAATAGGCTAATCCGAAGTGGATTTTAGTATCTTTTTCAATATGCAGTGATCATACTCTCTAAATAAATATAAGTAGAAGAAATCTTTAAGAAAGGATTAACCTCCCAAATCTATGTAACTGAGAATCTGCAACATTCACCCTGGAAAGAGAGTTTTGACAGAGCTCTGAGCTTCCATTACAAGGGGGGTTTATGCAGATATTTTCATACTACTTGGCTCTTATCTCTCTGCGGCTGTTTCACGCAAGGCAACATGCAGAAACACAGCTCAGCGTTCATTTCCCATCTCATCCCTTAATCCTCCTGAATTCTATTGTGCTTATCACTTCATCAGGAACCCAGAGAGTCTGATTGGGCCCAAGAAATTTTATTTATGATGTTCTTGAAGAAGCAGCACTCTATATATGAATAATAAATCAACAGGCAAGCTTTGTCAATTTTTGTGAAAATGGGAAGTTTGTGAGCCATTTAATGTGATCTTAATAGACCAGCCCTTGCTTTCTGTTCAAAGCATGCACTGTGACTTTTCCCAACCAGTCAGGCCCTGAACTGCATTTTCCCTGTTCACAGAACATGCTATGTTTCCCAAAGCTACATGACATGAGACAGCAATATTCCTTTCACTACTTTGTGTTGCTGTATATTTAAAAGAAACTTTGTGCTATGCACTAAGAGAGAAACCAGAAATCTGTGTGCTGGCTCCCACAATGACATTTTCCATACCAGTTAATTCCTGAATTTGTTGCTGTAAAGGCCTTGCCATACTCAAATGGCAGTAAGCAGTGGGTTACTGGCAGTGTGACACCAACAACACACCTAATTACTGCACCCTAGTCAGTCATGGCAAAAACCCTACAGCCCTTACCTATGCAATAACAGCATAATTGACTGTTTCAACAGGCATAGAATTAAACCCTAGATGTTTCTATCAGTTAAAACCTAAAGTTTCTATTTTCCTTCTCTCTTTTCTCCATTGTTCTGTAGGACACTCAGGTGGTTGAGTTTGAAATATTTCCATAATACAGGTCTTCTACCAAAAGCATTTCCTTATTTCAATCATTTTGGTCTCTCTTTCATTTGCTGAATACTTTCATTTCTTCAAGCTTTTCTTGGTTTTGTTTTAAAATGTCAGAACAATGGAGACATTTTGATATATATTCTGATTCTGACATGTATCAGAAAGAAATGAGAGCTCTCCTAATGTACACAGGTAGACATTAGATTTTAGCACTAATTTATTAGAGAGCTAGATTAAACAAGACCTTGGAAGTCCATCTCATCTCTTCGCCTTCCACTGTAGGACAAACAGAGGACTCAACTGATGGGTAGATTTAATGTAGGATTAAATTAAAAGTATCTGACTTTTATCTGAAAGACTAAATCCAAGCTATTTGTTATATAGAAGATACAGAGAGTGGAAAAAAAAAGGAGAGCTTTTCATATGAAAGATGTGACCTTGCACATTTACATAGGTTAAATACCGTCTAACACATATCTGGTAATTTGCTGCAGAATGATATGGTCCATTCTAAGGATGATTTGCACTGGTTCGCTGCTCAGCTACTATTTGATTATGAATAAACTACAGCAATCAAATCCAAGCTACCATGTGGTCTTCCTTCAGTGTAATCACTTTAACATTTTTCATGGCATGGAATTTGTCTATTTCTATTGGGCTTGTCTCAGTAAGCAAACCTCTAAGCCAGTGTTTCCCAAACTGCTTGCCCTGTGGTTACTATTCCTGGCCTTACTCCTTTCCAGTTGCTGACCAAGCTATCTCTGGAACTGGAAACACACATTACTACTACACTGCTCCTGATGTTATTAGCCCTATTAACAAGCGGAGGTTTCAGCAGAGTGCTTTTCCAGAAATAACACAGCTACACGCTAATTTACCTTATGTAGGCATAATAGCTCAGTGAGAGCTACCTACGGGATTTCCAGTATAACATTTCACTTTGATTTAGAAACACATATTATGTTCCTGTTCCTTCTTGGACTCACCCTGTAATCTCATACTCACTCATCATACAAGGCACAGAACAACTTTGGAAATCCTTCCTTTACCAGCCTGTGAGTACGACAAAGCTCTCTTGCAGATGGGCACTGCAGCATTGTCTGCTGATGCTCCTGCCTGTGGTAGCTCTTCAGAGTACTCCATCCAAGCACTGCAGCATTTTCCCAGAATGCACAAATACCAACATAGTTCTGCACAACTAGAAATACGCTTCAAAAAACAGTGTGCTGTGTTCATTAGGATTCAGTAACAAAATGAGTTATCAGTTACAATATCTGACTTGGAGACGTCTTTTGTGTATTGCTGAGGGGGTCTAACAATTTGCAGGAAACCAAAGAAATAAAGTATCTATTTCCCGCATCTAGAAACATAATGAAAGGCTAGCAGAACTGTGATAGCGAACAAGTCTCCTCGGTTAGCCCATCATTTGAGATTTATGTTTGACAAGAGAAGCAAAACACTATGAGAAAGTGCATACAGCTGCTGATTATTGATCAGTAAGGGCGTTGGGTAGCTGCAACAGCATTGACTTTAAAAGAAAGAAGGTGTAATGGTCTTCATGAGAAGGCCCTTACAGTATGGAGTTTGGACTCAGAACTGAAGTCATTAGATGATTTCAACACCTACAAAATAGGCACTGCAGCCCTTAACTTTTGAGTCCCACAGCCAACAGAAGGAATGAAGAATCCAGAGGTGAGAAGTATGAATTTGAACCTGTAAGTTAGCAAAGACCTTACATGTGAGCCTCCCACTTTTCACTAGCATAGGTGTTTGGGCACGATGTAGAAGTTGAGCTCAATCTTTACAGCTGAAATTAAAAAACCAAGTCTGTCAAAAACAATTTTAATCACTTAGATTCAAGGAAGGATTTGGTGCTGGTGGATTCTTTGGCAGCTGTAAATGAGGTCTCTCTAGTCCAGAGAAGCAGAGGATTTTAGACAAGACTCCCTCTCTTCACTGTTTCCCAGTTGGATAGATCTATATGCTTTCCACTACCTAATTTAAATCCTGTTTATAGTGACACTTTGCACTTTAGAAAAGTGTAACATGGCATTCTTGCTTCTTAGGGAGCCAGATGCTCAAAAGTTAGGTGCTGCAGTGCTTCGCTTTTACATATCCCGTCTGTTTTACACATTTGGTTTTGTTTATTCCACAATGAAACACGAACACCATGTGCCCCTTAGATTTCTTAATCTTCAGCAGTAGTTTCCCCCAGAAATGAAATCCAAATGCTTCTAATCAAGCCTCTTAAAGGCATTTTTGCTTCAGCTCAAATAAAGTAAATCAGCTTTAATCAAAACTATTAGTCACTAAATACACTTACTGAAGGGCTGGCAAGCACTTTGTCTCATTGAATATCCCTTACCGAGTTAAGTGGGTCTTAGCATGGTATGTTTTTAAAAGATCATACAAAACCAACAACAGCAGTCTGAAAAGACTTCTCATATTTAGGGATTCAAATAGGTTACAAAACACTTTAATTATATTTACAATTCATGGAGTAGTTCTGTTTCCACAGCTCCTATTCTCCTAAATTAAAAGAAGCACTTTCGTACCCTAATAGCGGCGATAAGATTTTCAAAGCAAAGAAGTAATCGGTAACCTATAGTTCCTTTAGCCATACAGTCACTCAGTCTGACTTCCAACTTCCATTACACTCTGGTCCCGCTTCTCCCTCTCACTGCAGCTTCAGCATGAATGCCATTTTAAAATGAATTCCATTTAAATCAGCAATTAAGAAATCACTGATACTTTCACTTCCATAGCAGATAAATCATGCATAGATGACTTCGGAAAATTTAGCAATTTAGGAGATGTGTTTTGCCTAGAAATACGTAAGCCTAGCTTCCTTCCAGCAGATTTATTTCCAACTGCAAACACCTGAAAAATCCGAGAAACTAGGAGGGAGATTCTAAACGGACATTGCTGAAATCCTTGTCTTTGCAAAAGGTTCATTCCACTTGGATGTCCTTCAGCACAAATGGTTCTTCCGTTTTCCTTTTTGGAATAGTAAAAAAATATGGAAGATACTTTGCAGGCTATGCAGTTACTTTGCAGGCAAATTTTACCTGGATACACATGGCTGTTCATTAAACAAATGCATACTAGCTGTTTCTAAAACATGTGGTACTACTAGAACAGCTAATACATTAAAGAGTATATTTTCTCCTGTTTACAGAGAAATGTGATAGTATGCTACAGTTTTGTACCAAGCAACTGGCACAAATTGGCACAGTTTTGTACCAAAGAATTGTACCATCTAATAGGTTTTAATTTTATTTCCAGTGCATTACAGTAGTACCTTATAGTCAAAAAACAGTATGAAAAAGCAAGGACATTTCTGTCTAGGCATACAAGGAGAAATCAATCAATACCTTCAGATTTTTTCTTCTGTTAAGCCCTCAATGGCTTAAATTGCTGTCTGAGATCACTGAGGTATATATGAGAAAGTGCAGTATATAGCAATGTTAATTTATAGACCTATTTATGAATAAATTAAAGTTAATTTTAACTTTAAACTTTAGCTAATAAACATTGCTTACCTACTTCCACCAGCTCTCCACCCTTGTCTTCAGATGTACCACAAGCAGCAAGTATACTCTTCTTTTGTATTTCCAGCTGAGGCTTCAAAACAATCAAAATAAAGACAAGTTCTGAGAACCCTGACCAAAGGCTTTTACAACAGAGAACACCTCTAATATTCTCTTTTCCCATGTAATAATTGTCAACCTCTCTGCCCACACAGACACGAGATACTTGCACTCATTTAAATTCCAGGACCTACATCTCAAAAAATACATGGGTATACCACATGGAGCAAGAATCAGTAAAGATCATAGGCACCTTCTGTAACCACTACAAAGACAGTTTTGTAGGTGACTGGGCCTCTCTGTAGCACCTATGACACTCACTATACAGGGACAGTGAGGCACCTTGGGCCAGCAGTCCAAAAAACCCCAAAAGTTATCAACAGAAGTTGTTAAAATGGCTCACATCTCAATTACCACATCTTTTACAGAATTGGTGTATATGAATATTCTGCATTCAATAAAATGCATAAGCAGTGCTGGGAGGAACTCATCTGAACCTCTTCCAGTGAATGAGAAAGCCTCAGCAAACAGGTTTTTGTGTTTTCTCTGCTCCAGCAATAATCCTTTGCCTGAGCTCCTTGTCACAGAGTGCAACACTTTCCAGAGAATGAATAGTGCTTTCCCATTTTCCTTCTCAGCCTAGTTTGGTAACTGCAGTATTCTCACAGGCGGTAGATTTGAATTCATTGCCTGCTAAGGAGAGTTTTGACCCTGCATTTCTCACACCCTAGACTGTTCTACTTTTGTTTCTAGAAATTTGCTCCTTGTCAGTGTGTGCTGAGCTCACTTCGTAAGTCAAGCTCTTAAGGGGTTACAAAAGAACTTGGTCTCTCTGTTTTAAAAGATGGAGCTTATCCTCCACATGCAGTTCTGTGTACCAATGCAAGCAGAATTCAAAAAAAGAGACATGCAGAAAGAGATCCCCATTGCCATTTATTTCATTTAGCCACCTCAGTTTTTCCTGAATCTTACTTTACAGCTTACAGCTTTCATTTGTTAAATTTCCACTCCAGTTGATCTCAGATCAGTAAACACGTTCATGAGCCCAAGGCAGCGTCAATCATGGAATGGGGTTCACTGCTGTTTACAGATGTAGACACAAAACTTGTTATCACAAGAGTTTGTAAAACACCACCACAAACTCTAGTTTCATTTGGAAGCATCCACTTATTAAAACAGGCCTGACATTTTAGGCAGGAAAAAGATGCAATACTATAAAATTAGGCACCAGATTTGTAGAGGAAAAATGTCATTGATATTTAACGTTAACAGAAGAGTACCTGTATTACGTCTGAGAGTATAGTATATTCAATGCTAAAACAGAATTTTTCTGAAGTTAGAATACAGCCGGTACTCTCTTCCTTGACAAACCTTATCCAAAGCACATGTTTAATTTGCTTCAACTATGGCCTATAGCATATGATTTATCTTACTTTGACATCTCCAATGCTGAATCCTGACATAACAAAGATCAGGGCAAGATCATTACTGCTCTGAACCTTTTTCTCTTTCAGTACAGACATGTGAGATACATAGCGGTCTTATGAGACAATTAGTATTTCGTAGAATGTGGTGTTTACGGATATTATGTCTTTTATGCAAATAAAAACAGGACAAAGGGAAATTCTGAACATAACCTAGAAAGAAGGCATTTCTAATTCTCCTTGCTGCTATGACCCAATACTTCAAACGAGGCAGGCAAGCAGATACTAACAACTCGGGCAACTGCCTGGCTGTATTCCACAGCCCTTTGGAGGCACAGGGTAAGTTGAGCATTTGCCTCTTCACCTCCAATTACCATAACCAATTTGCTAATCACTTCCAGGTAGACCACCACCAAAGTCAATTGAATTCAGTGGAGCTGATAGATCACACTGCTTAATTCATGTTGTGTAGAGTCAGACTGATCTTTTCAGTTCGAACATTCTGAAAGGGATAATTTTTTGCAGATACATGATTCAATAAGTTATGAAATGAGAAGTAATTTAAAACATCCCATGACAGCAATGGAATTTGAATGGTATAATGCCTTACTAGATGTGACCCTTTTGTAACTAAAGAGAAACAAGTTTTCATGGAAAGAAAAATATAATGAGGGACACACATTAAAGAACACTGCCATGTGAACTCAAAACTAAACTTAACCAGAAGTATCATTTCAATGTGTGGTCTAGCATCTGAGCTCTTGCTTGAAACAGTCAGAAAGCCATCTGGCACCAGACATTAGCCAGTAACATTTTCTTTCAGCTTCATCCAGGCATAAAGAATTCAGAAATGCAACTGTCTTTTGTCATAGCAGCCCAGTCCAGCTGTGCATCCATCACTAGACTTTCTTGTTTTCCATGTACCTAACCCAGAAATCTCACAGGCTAAAAAGTGAGATGCAAGCAGGCAAACAAACCTTTCCAGGTTTAGTATTTTGGTGGAAAAACAGAAACACTGTTGGCTAAAGAAACCAACCACCTCACCTATTTTGCCACAATCCGCTAACACTTCTTACAACAGCAGAATTGCAGGGCTCAGGAAGGAAGGTGCAGATATGCCAATTTCCTTCAATATGTTATTTACTGTATTTAATTATAAAATCAATCTTTCTTTCAATGCCTGATGTGTGGTAGGCTGTGTCGCAAGAGCACAGAGGAAAACCTAAGGTAGAAGGTTTCGTTTGGCTTGGTTTTTTTAAACAGCTTTAGCTACTGACAGTGTTTTTACAAACATAGCTGACTTCCCAAAACCTACCAGGTGCTCAACATATCTGACATCAACTGGAGTCTTAAGTAACCTACATTTGGATTTATGAATCTAATTTATTTCCCCCCTTGTTAAAGTCTTCATAATGAAGGCTACAATTCTAGGTGCACACTAAGATCACAGAATACTAGACTTCCTTACAGCAAATATCTTACTAAGCCTCATATATGTTTAAGATGTTTAATGCATGGAGGCCTAAATTTTCATGCAATAAAACAAAAAATAGAAAGAGAATTACAGCATAGACACTATACAGTGATTAATGGGGCTTGATTTTCATTTTTCAGATTTGAGTTCTTTCAGAATAACCTCTCCAGCATTTTCTGGCAAGTCAATCAAAACAGAATTTAAAGTTTTTCAACAATGCTGAAAAAAACCAAAAACAGGAAACAGCATTCTCTGTTGTATCTATTTAACTCAAATCAAAGAGTTGTTTCACTTGATATTTTTATATCACCTTTTTTGATCTTATCTTTTTAAATGAAAAATTGTTTCAACTTCAAAATGAAAAGTTAAGGAATTTTGTGGTAGAAAAATGTCAAAAGAAAATAAGCTTGCATTTCCAAAGCAAAATATCCTTTCAAGTATGTGAGATGAAATGCTCCAATGTTTTCAGGGATTTCCTTTCTTTTCCTCCCAACTAGTAATCAAATTACTAGTAACTGAAATTCACAAATAAATTTTTGATAAAACTGAAATTTACCTCTGAAATGTAGTCCAAATCTGGTTACATAATTATTCAGGAATGGCATAACTATAAGCATAGTAAGTCACTCTTTCTTGTGGAATCATACTAGTCTGGGTAAGAACAATATTTTGTCTACACATCATTTATCGATTTAGCAGGTTTCACAACTGCACACATCTGCTGCAGGTATGATCCAAGAGCAGAAAGAAAACCTAATGCCCATTGTGAAAGTTTTTTCACATTTTTTTGCATGCATATGAAACAGCAAAACAGGGACTCTGCTACTAGAACTGCTGTTTTATAACTGGGGGGGACGGACACTGAAGTTTGGCCAATTTAGATAGGAAATGAGCTATAATTAACTACCAAAACAATGCAACTTGGAAGAAGGCCAGTTGTCTTCTTAAAAAAATAGACTAGAGGTGAAATCATGGTTGAATACTTAAAGCAGAATGTATTTGAATACATTGTTTAGCCTCAATTGTTAGTACTCACAGTATAGGGTACTTTTTTTGTCAGTTAATTTAAAATTTCTGTCTTTTATTACCTCCCTTTCTATCCCCTTACCCTCTTTCACAGTTCTCTTGCTGCTTGGATTACTATCTTCGAAGTTTCCTACACAGCTTATGTCACCCGTATCTTTTATATGAAATTCCATCCCCTCAAAAAGAGGCATTATTAACAAACGCATATCAACTCAAGATGAAGTTTTGAATTAGATGATTTTCAATATAAAAGAAGAGAATGATTGTTAAAATGAAGCCTACTGCAAGTTAGTACAATGTATATGAGGTTCAGATCTTAAGCAGCTATAAAGGTGTGACCATGACCTTCACTAAAACAAAGCATATGCATTCTCATTTCTCACATTTCTTTGACTTTGGTATTGCTCTAAAACCGATTAACAGGTGCTTTTAAAATTAATTAATTAAATCAATTTTCCCTGAAACTGTTTTATTGCTTTTAAATGTACATGAAACAAGAATCATATTTGTTTGTTTCAATACTGCCAAATACAAAGTTTCTTTTCAGATATTTAATTTGAATTGGTCAGTTTAAAGAAGCTTTACACATGTAGAAAGTTTAAAAAGTTGTTTGTTAAATACTTCAGTTATAATTCATTTAAAAATCCTATTATGTTTGGTTACACAAGACTGCATTTAATATACTTAAAGATGCAGTACTCCTTAGCTGTGACATATTTATGGGCTGCACATTGAAAAGTTTATAAAATAAGGCAGTATATTCTCAGTGTCAAACAGCTCTCAATGAAGACAATTATTCAGACTGTCTGTTTGTAATTAGGTATGAAATAATTTATGATTGTGAAGATAAGTGAGTAATTTTTTTTAATACTGTATTTTCTTACAGAAAGGTTCTCATAATATAGCTGTATTTTGAGATCATAAATTACTCACCTTAGATTTCAGGAAGATTTCTTGTGGAATTAAAAAACATATGGATTCAATCTCAATAGCGTGGGTCAAAAATAACGAACAGGATGCATGCTACCAAGGGACCCTCCACAAACTGCTGAAAATAAATCCATGCTCAACATTGATTGATCTGGGACTGGGAACTGATGGAACTGATACCATCTGTACCCCTCAGAAAAGTGGTGAGGACAGAACGTCAAAAGATCCATCTTCGATAAGGATTCAAAGGCTGGATGCTTATCTGTTTTATAACCAGTTTTATCTGCTAGTCTGCAAACTGAGCTGGAAACCTTGCATGATCAGACTGTCTTCTAAGATTTCTATTGAATTTTCACGTAGGCTACATTTCCTGCAAAAATAGCCTCGGTCATGCCATCATAAGCCTTTGGTGACCAGAAAAACAGCAAAAGTTTTTATTCTAACCATAAGAAATTCAAAGAAACATACAGTCTAAGTAACAGTTTAGTTTATTTGATCCAGATTTTTTTCATTTAACTTTTTATACACAGTAGTGGAGTTTAGATTTCCTTATAAGGCCTGAATATTGCAATACTATGAGCAGAATGTAAACTCACCTAGTGGTTCTGGAAAATAAAGCTGTGTGGAAGGATGCTTATCCTATTTTGCCTTTTGCTAGGTCCACAGAATAGTTCCATCAAGGATGTTCTTAGCTATGTTCCACATATTCACAAACAAAGAGGCAGGCTGAAAGATCATTTCAGTTTCTGCCTCCCTGCAAAGCCCTGTAGATGATCCCAGCCATAGGTCCTTGTGCAGTAGTAGTCAAAACCACACAAATAAGGAGCAAATAAGAAGAAAGTGGAACCTAAAAAGCCCCACAGAAAAAACTGGCCACACAGTTAAAATATGGCATAAATCTCTTAAAGTTTTCCAGATGTGCTTCTTTCACAGGTAGATTAAATCCCTAACAATTTGACTATTAAGAAGCTATTTGTTTTCCATGTGCATGCAAAGAATCTGGAATAATTAAAACAGCTTCTCTTGCTAATCAAAAAATGACAATAAGTAAAGGTATTAAAGTCATTTTACTGGAAAAAAAAAGTCACCTCTCACATTAAAATAAGTCTCAGAAATTTTACCTAACATGTAAGTTTTTTTTTTTCCTGCAAAATTACCAGTTTCAAAAAAGAGGGGTTGGTAATGAATGTGCTTCTTCAACCATGACAATAGTATTGCTACTTCATTCTCATAATGTTATGGGACCCCAGGCAGCTCCCAGCTTCATCCTGGAATGATGGCATATTTCATGATTATGTCCAACTCTGGCAGATAAGAGCATTTATATGCTAATAACAGCAATATGGGTAGCTCTAGAATCTCACCATACGCAGTGAAGTTTTTAATCACAATAAGCCTTATGGGCCCAATTTATCTACTTGAAAAAAAAAAAAGACCATAATACCTACATAGGTGTTCCAAAACGTATTTCCTTTACAACAACTTTTAGAGCCCCATAAAATATGAAATGAATGGGAAATGAGAGTATTCAGAGGACTGAACAATCAGAGGACTGGATTATTAATAAGAGGTGAATTATGCATAAATTCTTCAAATCACAAGAGAAAACAAAAGCTATGTCATGGTGGTTGGGTGGTGTTTGGGTAAATGGAGAACCAAAAGCTACACCAGGAACCCACTAAATTGTCTTTCCAGAGGAAGCATTAATCTACAGCCACAACTGGAATTTACACATGCTTTAAAAGAACAAAACTGTCTTTAACACCATGCCATCTGTAGAAGATACTTGGTCTCTTTATACCAGTAACTATTAGGAGTATGCCTTTTTTATAGTTGACAGCATTGTGTATCCAGGTAGTCTCACTGTTTCAATTATATATTCAGTTATGTCCCATACGGCACAGAAACTCACTTGTAATTCTGCCATCATGTTGTTGAGGGATGACTTCAAGAGCACAATAGCGATTTAAGGTTTGTATCACCAGGGTTGCTGGACAGCGGCTTGCAGTGGGGGGAAAAAAAAAAAAAAGAAAGAAGAAAAAAAATTGGAAGCATGTTCATATCATCTTTATAGCTTCCAAACTTAATTTCATGAACTTATGTGACATCTCACCTCTCTCCATTAACTGCCTAGGGATTCTGTGTCCAGCACCCCTGGATAGTTAACAGTTTGAATTGCTCCCTCCCTGTTTTCTTTAACTCATATGCTGGAGTGTTTCAGTCTACTGTTAGTCAGGTGCTAACATCTGTGATCTGAGGCAGGGGTTTTTTCACACAGCACTAAGGAGGACAAAAATATTTCAGGAATGAAAATCATTGTAGGATGCTTTGGAGCCAGAATGAATCTGAAATTCTTTTCGAACTTTCAACAGACTAGATTTCAATTTTGCAATGTTTTTTTCTAATTTAATGATGTACACATGACATCAAATTTGTCACCAGATTATCAGCATCATACATACACTTTATAATATACTCTGCTTCCACACTTGCCACTTCAAAGCAATGATTTTATTTCAGATGTCAAACCTCTGCCCATATTAAGTGTTAAATTCTTTCCCATGCATCAGGAATTAATTACTAAAATATATGCTTCATTCCCAGAACAGCACTTGACTCTCTCCACACCAAGAATTGAATAAATGTCAGATACACAAATGCTCATTAAAAAGTTTTCAAGTTAGGTCACAGATCTCCATGAAATCTTGTTGAATATTCCTTCTTTTGCAGTAAATACAAAATTTCTAAAAAGCTTAAAAAAATAAAAATTTAAGCCTATCCAAGTTGTTTTCATGTAGGTATTTAAGCCAAGTGAGTAATCTGAGTGAGAAAGCATTTGACACTGTCCTGCATGGCATCCTTGTCTCTAAATTGGAGAGAGATGGATTTGATGGATGGACCACTCAGTGGATAAAGAATTGGATGGATGGTCACATTCAAAGAGAGAGGTCAACAGCTCAATGGGCCACATGCACAATGAGATTGAGTGTACCCTCAGCAAGTTTGCTGACAACACTAAGCTGTATGGTACGGTTGACATGCCGGAGGGAAGGGATGCCATCCAGAAGGACCTTGACAGACTTGAGAGGTGGGCCCGTGCGAACCTCATGAAGTTCAACAAGGCCAAGTGCAAGGTCCTGCACATGGGTCGGGGCAATCCCAAGCACAAATACAGACTGGGCAGGGAATGGATTGAGAGCAGTCCTGAGGAGAAGGACTTAGGGGTGCTGGTTGATGAGAAGTTCAACATGATCCAGCAATGTCCGCTTGCAGCCCAGAAAGCCAACCGTACCATGGGCTGCATCAAAAGAAGCATGGCCAGTAGGTTGAGGGAGGTGTTTCTCCTCCTCTACTCTGCTCTCGTGAGACCCCACCTGCAGTACTGCCTTCAGCTCTGGGGACCCCAACACAAGAAGGACATGGACCTGTTAGAGGGAGTGCAGAAGAAGGTCATGAACATGATCAGAGGGCTGGAGCACCTCTTCTATGAGGAAAGGCTGAGAGAGTTGGGGTTGTTCAGCCTGGAGAAGAGAAGGCTCTGGGGAGACCTGAGAGCAGCCTTTCAGTACCTAAAAGGGGCCTATAAGAAAGCTGAGGAGGGATTTTTTACAAGGGCATGTAGTGATAGGATAAGGGGCAAAGGCTTTAAACTGGAAGAGGGTAGGTTTAGATTAGATATTAGGAAGAAATTATTCACCATGAGAGTGGTGAGGCACTGGAACAGGTTGCCCAGAGAAGCTGTGGATGCCCTATTCCTGGAAGTGTTCAAGCCCAGGTTGGATGGGGCTTTGAGCACCCTGGTGTAGTAGAAGGTGCCCTTGTCCATGGCACGGGGTTTGGAACTACATGATCTTTAACGTCCCTTCCAACCAAACCATTCTGTGATTCTAAGATTCTATGATTTGACAACATAGCTGGCTCTGCTTTGAGAAACAGGTTGGACTACAAGTCTTCTGAAGTCCCTCCCAACTTGAATTATTCTGTGATCCTACGATGATCATCACATGCCTTCTAGATAAATATCACTTATATTCCACCTGATACAATCATTCATGGAACCCATTAAACAAATTAATCCTACTGAAAGATTGTTAAGATTTAAGTTACTTTTGATATGCAAAAAAGGAAGCAGTTTTGAAAGGCAAACAATGTGAAAGAGAAAAAGTTGCTCTGAAACATTCATTCATAAATGTACTTTAAGAATTCTTTACACAATCTTCCAGATATGCTTCAAAAGTATCTTGTATATGTGGTAGAAATATAAGAAATAGCAGTTCAGTATTGCTCACAGAAATGTTACAACCACACAAAGAATAAAATAAGGAAACCAGACCCCGACAGTTTCTTTCTTCATAACACATGGAGCAAACGAAGCCTAGCCTGTAATTACATTCCAAGAGACTACCACAGATAGCAAAAATTGACAGTTTATCGCTTGGATGATATAGGTACTAATTCTAGTCTCCTCTAGAAAGGATAATGACAGGCAGTAGAGAAAGCTAATACCTTGAACAGAATCTTCTGAGGCAAAACCCAGGGGCGTCCTAGGCTTTCATCAGTTTGGTTTTCTCGGAGACCTGATTTACCTCCATCTCTCTGAATACACACACAAAGCTAGGTCCTGGGAGCTACGTCATCTTTACAGTTTTCCTCTTTCATCTGTCCTAATTAGACAATAAGGACTTCCCCAGCACAAGAGATTCCACAGCTGGCTCTGAGTGGGAACCGCTGGCCAGGTGTGGCATTACTGTCCTTTAAACATTTGTAACCACTGACTGGCACAGGTGGACACTCCACCTTTCAAAGATCCTTTAGGGTTAGATATTTTGGATATAAATGAGAGCTGTCCTTAAGACCATCTAGTTCGTAACAGGAACCGGTCTACCACCTCAGCAATAAAGATCAAGAAACACAAAGAAAATGTGTTCATTCCCTTCCCATCTCTTATATAGGAAGTTTAACCTCCTCCATTAAAAGCTTTTGAGGATCCAACATTGCATATCCTAAACTGTAATCAAAAGAACATAGTATTAGCACAAAATTTTTTACATCTAGACAAAGTGACATTAAAAACTGACTCAAACTACTCAAACCAACTATCTCCTGAATATACAGCTCAGCTAGACTGCCCACTACCAGCCTGAAGGTTGGGTCAAACACCAAGGCATAGTTCCTACCCAACGCTGCAGTTCCTCACAGCGAAGGCAGCGTGCAGTGTCTGATGGCTGGGCAAATCTTGAGCCAGCACAAAGCTTCCTTGTTGGCAGGGCTTGCACCACACGAATCCCACCAAAAATAAACTGAGATTAGCCTAAAATATCAAGCCACCATCCTCTAACTCCAGCCTCTAAGGCTTTTAGCTACCATAGTGATTGCAATATTACAAGAATATGGAGACAACAAAAAGGTAAGATTTACTGTTTATTTTCCA